>NW_028317797.1:6840000-7140000 GCF_062004578.1 Staurois parvus | reverse complement strand
ACTAGATATACAGTAGGAACATTTGCTTAATAATTCCTGCTTCTGGTCTGAATCAGCAATATCTTCTCCATTGACAAGACATGTGCCCCAGACTCTCTCTCACTCTACTTACCCCAGCAACCCAGAGACAGGAAGTGCTATACGTAATTAACTCTATGATATTAAGCAGTCAGTTATTTACCATCATAGACAGTAAAGGGCAGCAGATCCATATATAGATGTATGACATGCTGTTGAAGAGTGGCTGCAGCTTACTTTATTCAGAGCTCTAAGGTAATGATTGGTTCCTGAGGGTTACTGTACTTTGCACATTACCATTGTATTGCCTACGGAACAATTCACATGTAAGAGTTTTAGTGTGATGAACATGCTGCTTTTTGGTGTGGTCTTCAGTAAGGTTGGTGTAGGGTAGATCCCTATGAATATCACACAGGTATGAATAGGACCTTACTGAGTTAATCTAACAGTACCTAGCATAATTCCTAACATAAGGATTATTGTGCTGTAGTGCAGGAAAATAAGGTGTGCAGAAGTTTTCTGTAAGTAACAATAGAAGGCAGCTTTGGTAGGTTGTGTTTCACTTCTTGCTTTTAAATGCAAGGCTGGATTGGACATTATGATGGAAAAGGGTCTATAAGTATTGTAGAATTCAGGAGCAGAATCATATACTGTATGTTTACACACTAGTTTCTCAGCAAGTACAATGACTGCAATGTGTGGTGATTACATTGTGTGTGTGTGTGTGATGATCTTAGCTACTGTAGAGACCTGTGGCATCACCTTTGTTAAAGCCAAATGGAACTTTTTCTTTAAATACATTCCAGGTTCATTGAAACAAAAGCTGATACATTTATTACAGTTTGTTTTCTTTCTAAAGCAGCCACTGTCTGTGTAGGAAAACCTGTGCCCTGACAGCATACTATAGAAAATGATCCTTGCTCTCTGTGTGGAAGCAGTGGTCTCTCTGCAGAGGTCCCATTGACTTGTATGGGAATGCAAAACCCTCTCAAAGCAAACAAAAGCCTGTCAGCAGAGGCCCATAATCTGAATATTCAGTTTAAGTTTAAACTGAATTTTCTGCAAAATTAACAGCAGGTGCTCTAGCTCAGGACCAGCATTGAGAGGTCACGATCAGGGGTGGACTGACAACTCATGGGGCCCCCGGGCAATAGGGGATCATGGAGCCCCTGTGTCCTTGCCCAAACTCAAAAAAGCCTATGAAAAAGGGGCATCTCATAGGGCCCCCTACTGACCACGGGCCCTCGGGCAGTGCCTGAGTTTCCAAATGGTCAGTCCACCTCTGGTCACGATACATTGTATGCCCAGAGCCTGCAGTGCTTCTGTCAGTCATCAACAAAAACAAAAGGTCACCTATTACATTAAAGTTCCTAAAGTAAAATCAACCATGATATGTTGGCACACGTAACTTTATAGGTCTTCTTGGTTTCCCTGGCAGTTCCAAAACTCCTTGTACTCTGCTATGCAAATCTCAGTTTCTGAAAGACGGGTGCTACATCTGACCCATTCTATTCAACCTACTATAACTTACTTTTGGGCATAGTAGATGGTCAAAATTATTCTGAGGAGAGAGAGGTGGAGGTGGAGTGGTGAGAAAGCTCTCGACTTTCCTTCCCAGAGTTAAAATTTAGATAAGAGTGCATCCCTAGTTTTACAGCTCTGAAACACTTGAAAAACTGGGTGTTGACACTCACTTAACTATGAGAATAGGTGTACCTTAACCCATAAGCATCTGTTCAAAACTGAGGCATTAAATTAGTTATTTTTTTAATTATCCATTTTCATAGTGAGAGCTAGTAAAAATTGCTTTTTATGTTGGCATACTGTATAAGGCAGTCTACAGGGTCTTTTTTTTTTACAATTTTCTGAGGGATACTTGAATAGAGAATACACTGGGGTCAATTTACTAAAGAAGTAGAGGTCATTCAGTATGAAAAGGGAATGTAAACTGGCTTTAGTAAATATGGTAAAGCTGTATTTACTTCTAGAAACCAATCATGTCCTATTGAATTCTGTTTTTTTTATTTACTCTGACACATGATCTGGTATTCAATGTGATTATAGGTTCATCTTATTTTTATCACCATTTTTGCAACATGAATACACAATATGAAAATGGAACCCATATGTTGCTAAGTAAATACCTTTAATAGCCTAACCATATCCTCTACAGCAGCCTTTTCAACCCTTTTGACACAAAATAACCCTTCAAAATAATGTTTAGTGCCTTAGGGAACTCCTGCTAAATTATTACTTCTACAGCTCATAGTACATTAGCATGATCAGAAAGCTTTAAAGGAAAAGAAAAGAATAAAAATGTGGCTTTCCTAGCAAGCTTGACGCACAGATAATTTCATAATATTCCCTGCTCTATAAAACAAAGTTATTTGTCTTAAGACAAAGAGTTGCTCTCAGATGACCAGCTGCAACCTCAGGCTAGACATGTTATCAATGATACTACACCTGACAACAGAACAGTAATATCCTTCTACTGAGAAAATCTTGAAGAGAGATTCAAAGGTTTCATTCTAGATTCCCACAACAGAATCTTGCAATTAAACTACAGATTCATCCATAACAGAAGCCTGGAATCTTTTACAGTGGTCATTGTCCAAGAATGTTCTCCACCTTGCAACCTAAAAGCGGAGCCCACAGATGAAATTGTCAAGAAATTCCTTCAACTAACTAGAGAGTAGCCTATTTCCACCAGAAGGAAACTTAGCAAGTCTACAAATGTTTGGAAAAGTATTGTCAGAGACTGATTTAGGATGTGTAAAGTTAAGTCATGACCCATCAATGACCTCATTTTATCCATATGAACTTATGTTTATATGTTTTGTCTGTTTTTTTTAATCCTTTCCTTCCTTTCAGGTCCAGGAGACAGCTTCATTTATGTTAATAGGCTTGATGCCATTGATTGTTATTGCAGTGTATTGTATTGGTACTAGTTGGTACAGTCTCCGTAGAAACTGTAAAAAAGTACTCCTGCGTTAAATGGAACACCTATTAATAAGCAGCTCACACTCGCCTCAACCACAAGGAAAACATAAAAATTACAAAAAATAGTGCGGCGTTAGCAACCTATACTAAAACACAAAATATATAAATGAAAATTTCACACATAGAATGCACAGTAAATGATATCACAATATCTGGTGTTATGTGCTCATAGAGTAAATACTATGTGCAACAGTCCATAAATTCAAATGATGGTGAGAAATCACAGCAAACTCCGTGAGGTGATCACAGTGCCACTCAGTGTGCAGTCAATCCACAAATGGCCAAGGTGGCCCCTCACCTCCTTAATGTGACTCAATGGGCCAAACAGCTATATAGGTGACCTTATACACCAAATAAGGTATCATCAAGGGATGGAACGCTTGGATAGATCACTCCAAAATCTTCTCCTATCTCCTAGGTACTCAATTCCACAGGGCCATTTATAGGATAACATTAAAAACAAAAAAGATCCTCCATAGTGTAATCCTCCGCCGGGCGAGTTTGGGTTTTTTTTTGAGGGGGAAGGGAAGGCATTGAAGTCACCATTTACATTTCCAACATGCAGGCAGTAGCTAGTGACATAACAATAATTTGACAACCATGGCAGAAAAAATTGCATGATCCATACTTTTTTGCTTGCAAATATGTTCAGGCTTTAATGTAAATTTTAATTATAGAATAATTTTAAAGTTATTTAATGAATAACGTCCTAATCTCCTAGATTGTAAGCTCGAAAGAGCAGGGCCCTCGACCCCCTTGTGTATTGTATTGTTACTGTATTGTCTCATGTACTGTCGCCCATTATAATGTAAAGCGCTGAGCAAACTTTTAAGCACTATATAAATACTGTATAATAATAATAATAATAAAAAATATATTCAGAGCTCTATATTGGATGCTTCTGTGGGATATTGTGGAACATTTTATGATGATAATAGCAGGATATGTTAATCAGGTATATAGGTTAATCAGAGCCTATATCCATTAAAGCCACACCTTAATGGCAACAAATTAAACAATATATAATTTTTAGAACTAGGGACATAAAGCATATAAAAAACAAGAGGAATAACTTCATATCCAGTTGAAATTATGCTAGACAGTAGATACAAACACACAAACTTCAAGTACCAACATGCACTGTCCACATTTTATATATAAAAAAGCAGCTGAATCTAATTATTCTTTTATTAGAATTTATCAGATTGTTGGCCAGTTTTATATAGATAAAGTCAGCAACCAGGTGAGGATGAATAAAATGTCTCCTTATTTCGTCCAAAGAGTACACATATTCCAAACACAGCCAACAACACTAGTGTTGGCTCTGCTTGGAACATGTGTACTCCTTGAACAAAATAAAGAGACATTTTATTCATCCTCACCTGGTTGCTGACTTTATCTATATAAAGCTGGCCAACAATCTGATTGTACAATCTCTGCACAATCTCCATTAGATCTAACATAACTAAGTAGCTGGGTAGGTGATAGTACAATGGTGTTCTCCTGTAGCATTTTATAACTTGCAAAGAAAAAGAGTAAGGGTCAAGCCAGCAATTAGATGGATTCAATTACAACAACATGGTAGCTGATATAGAAACAGTAAGAAATAGCATAAATGATTGATCATTTTGGAAACAGTCTATACAGTCCCTAGAAATCACATGCTAATCAGTGCCAACATTTATTCATTTATGCTACTGTCTTTGCAGTAGATGAAAAAAAAGTAATATAAAAAAAGCTAAGATTTCAATGCTTCTTTTGTAAACTTTGTACCCAGCCTGTTCAGCAAACTGGCTAATAGGTTGGCCATATTTGGTCAGTTCGCATACCCAAATCGTTGGCTGACATTTGTAAAGAAACATATGTTGGAAGTCTGTAATTTTGTAGTGGTAGCACTACTACTGAAATACCATGATTAATTTTGGATATACAGCAGTGGGACATTCTTTTTTCCATGATGTGGGTGTTTTTATTTATTTGTTTACTTTTTCACTTTTTTTGTGATTGAGTAACAAGGGTTATTATTTACCCTGTACTCATTTACCAAAGGGCAGCCCAGATTTCTGGGGACCCCTTATTCCAAAGTGGGATTTCATATTCTGATAGGTCTCCTCCCAAACCTCACACCTACCAAGCACCCTTTTTTAAAAAATTCTTCGGTACATTTCCCATAGGTCAATGAATAGCTACTAATGCCCCTTTAAACAAAAAATTGTAAATTAGCCTTGGAAAAGGCCACAAAGGAATAATTAATCATTAATACATTTGGCTCCCATAGACTTCACTGAGGTTTGGTGGTATGTCTGGTGGTTGTAAACTTAATATTGGGTTTGGCAAATGTTCAGCAAACCAAACTTTTGCCAGATTATTCATCACTACCTGGAGCTACAGAGGTAAACAAGGGCTTGTTTTAAGGTGCTTTTACTGCTTTCTCAGATTATGTGTATTGCATAGGTGCAGATTTACTTTAAAGTGATTGTAAATCTTCGTGTTTTTTTTTATAATAAACATGTCATACTTGCCTGCTCTGTGCAATGGTTTTTACACTGAGCAACCCCAATCCTCCTCTTCTAGGGTCCCCCATTGGCAGTCCTGGCTCCATATCTTCTGCCAGTATCTATATAAGAAGCTTCTTCCTAGGGGGGCACTCTGTCAGGAGTATGTAGTGTTCCTGCTCCATCACAGCTGCTGGTCTGAGCATCCTGGTTATGGTTGTGATACATTCTTTCTGTCTGTTTGTCCAGCCGCAAGGTGATTGATGTGGCCAGTCTCTGGGTGGAGCCCAAACCTGATTTAAGCCAGCCATGCCTGCAGTCTCATGCTTGTGATATTGTGTTTACCACATGCTTTACACATCCCTGTTGGTCTGCCCTGCTCTGCTGTTTGAATTTTCCAGTTTATGACTTCAAACTGGAACATGGGCTACTTTCTGAAATCTGTCTACCTTTTGACTATGGATTTGACCCTGGCTGTTCTGAACCTTGCCTGCTGTATACCTGCACTGTCATTGAACCCTTCTGCCTGTCTGCCAACCACAAGTACCTGCTTGCTGTGCTCAGTCTGAGCCTGCCCCGGAATGGTAGCCAGGCACTATAACATTGTGTATAAGTCCTGAGCGCAACTGAGTACTGGTAGTCCTGCTTGCCATCTATAGACACAGATAATGCAGCTTGGCCCAGCCCTCCCACTCCCTTGTCACAGGATTTGATTGACAACAGCAGAAGCCAATGGCTGCCTATGCTATCACTCTATGCCCTGTGAAGAAGGATAAGGGAGGCTGGAGGAATCCTATTCACAGGAAGTTTTTTTACCTAAATGCAGAGAATGCATTAAGTTTAAAAACCTTAAGCCTTTAGAACCACTTTAAAGTAAATCTGTCACAAACATGGACAAATCAAATTGATCATGATACAGAAAATATACTAAAGATTCCATTAGTGAAAACACATATTAAAACAATGAGTAGACACAAATATATAGGAAGCTAAAGCCATATGCAAATATTTTTTTCTCTGAAAATTTGGCTGTGCCCACTTTCAATTACTGAGCTTCCCTATTGGTCAGTGAATCCACCCACAACAATAAAGAACCAAAGAGAAACATAGTTGGGAGGAGGACGGAAGATTTGTATACATATTAAGCAGCTCTCAGCAGATATACAGTTTGAAAAGTGTTTTGTGATAGGTTTACCTTTAAATAATAATGAAAAATATATAACTTAAGCATGTATGACAGTTTTGTCTCTCTCCACTACTATTAGTGTTTAAATGTTTCTAAATATTGGCTGCTGTTCAGAAATATGGGAACACTTTGGAACTCATTTCATTTGAAATAAAATTGTATTCATGGGGAAAACAATGCCACCTCCGTATTCACTGAATTCATTTAGAAATAAAACATGCTTGTATCCATGCCAAGGATTGTTTATAGTTTTAAAAATAGTTTTATTGTTTCCAAAATGGCTTGAAAAATGTTTTCATCTACTACAAAGACAGTGGTTTAAATGACCACATTGGCACTGATTTGCATGTGATTCCTAGGGACTGTATGGACTGTCTCCAAAATGATCAATCATTTATGCTATTTTTTGCTATTTATAAAAATGCTATAGGAGAACACACTGAACTTCTCTAGAGTATACTCAACAGAATGTCTAAAGGCCCTGTGCCCAAAATGCAAAATGCCAGCTCTCTGGCATTTGCATGTTGGGCTGGATCCACCACCTGTTGGGAACCAGAGGGCAGCAGAATAGCAGTGGGTTCAGGAGCGCTTAAACACTCTTTGTGTTCCAGCACCTGACACTGAAAGAAAGATTGTACTGTCAAGCAAAGTGATCTCCACCTGACAGCACTAGTAACGTTATGGCCTCATTGGAGAGAGGGAATGAGCAGCAAGGGGGTCGTTACTGTGGGAGTTACATTTCCCTGCCACTGACTACCAATGCAAAATGGTGTTAAGAACACTGCCCCTGACCACCAATATGGGGTTCAAATACCACTGCAGTTTAGCACCAGTTCAGGAAGAAGGGATTAACAGTACTGTCACTGACTACCAATTTGAGAGGAGAATAATTAGTACTGCCACTGACACCAATGCGGGGGGTTATTATTGCTGTCTCTGACACCATTGCTGAAAGTTATTGTGCCTGGATGTCACACCACTTCCTCAAACTCAATCTATCCAAAACCAAGCTCATAATTTTTCCTCCCCCATGTGCCTTTTCCCCTTATTTCTCTGTCAAGATCGATATCACAACTATCAGCCCTTCCCCGCATGCTTGGCATAATCCTTTGGACTTTTTACTGTCCAAATCTTGCCACCTCGACCTTCACAACATCTCAAAAATATGTCCCTTCCTAGCCAATGACACCACAAAGCTCCTAGTTCACTCCCTGGTCATCTCTCGTCTTGACTACTGCTACTCCCTCCTCATGGGATTACCAGATGCCAGGCTCATCCACCTTACCGACCGTTCAGTGTCTGCTACCCCATTCTGCCGATCCCTCCACTGGCTTCCACTCACCCAGTCAATTCAATTCAAAATACTAACAACTTACAAAGCCATCCATAGCCCCTAGCTATATCATTAACCTGCATAGTCTCTAAATACTGACCTAATCGTTCTCTTCATTCCTCCCAAGACCTCCTGCTCTCTAGCTCCCTTGTCACCTCCTGTCATGCTCACCTCCAGGACTTTTCCTGAGCCTCTCCTATCCTGTGGAACACCCTACCCCAATCTGTAAGTTATCTCCTATTCTGTTTGCTTTTAGACGATCCCTGAAAACCCTTCTCTTCAGAGAAGCCTATTCTACCCCCATCCTAACTGTACTTTTTTTTGTTTCCATCAGCTCACCCCCCACAGCTATGACCTTTTGTTTCACTTGACCCTTCCTACTAGATTGTAAGCTCTAAAGAACAGGGCCCCCTGATTTCTGCTGTATTGAATTGTATTGTAACTATACTGTCTGCCCTCATTTTGTAAAGCGCTGCGAAAAGTGTTGGCTCTATATAAATCCTGTATAATAATAAAAATAATGGTAACACCCACCGATACAAGTGCAATGGTTTTTTTGTGATCACTATCACTAATAATAAGGTTAATATTGTGTCCTTTGACACCAATGCTGGGATTTATTATTCTGTCCCCTGCCACCATTGGTGGAGGCTATTATTGTGACCACTGACACTAATGCTGGGGGTTAATATTGTAGCCACTTTCTCAAATATTGAAGGTTACTACTACTGTCACTACCAGTGATGGGGCTTAATTTACTGCATTTTCTCCTCAGGGGGTGTTGTGGGCCAAAAGTCTAATTTGACTTCAAAAATGTACATGTACTTTAAAGCTGAACTCCAGAGAACTAGAAAAAAAATATCTTATCCTTGCAGTGAGGGCGCTTCAAATGCTATTTTTTGCCTAGGGTTTCAGGAAAAACAATGATATTTAAAGTGATACTAAACCCAGGACCCTGCATTCACTATATCTGGTCTTCAACAGTACACACAACATGGAAGTGCAATTATTTTAGTAAATATAAACAGCTAAATTCCTTTCAACATGTGACCCTGTTCTCATTGACTTGTTTGTCTACATTTAGGACTGAGACACAAAGTCCAAGGAGCTTCGTGGTTGTCTCCAGCCCACCTCACACAAAGTGATAGATTTTTCTGCAGAACCGATCCCAAATTGCTGTCCTCGAGTACACTCAGACTGGAAACTTTTTTTGGTACTTAAAAAAAGAAATTGCTGCCAAAAACAGCCTTAGGTTTATTGTTTGACAACCTTATCCCTATCGACCTAGAAAATTTCCATTGCTATTTCTAAACATTCAGCTCCCATAGACTAATAGGTTTTGGATTCTGCACCCCATCTTCACTCATGTTTTGCAAAACCACCTCAAACGGAACCCAGGTACATGCAGCTCATGCCTAAGGCTTCATGTACACGAGCAGCTCCTAAACCAGAGTTTAGGAGCTTTTGGCATTTTTTTGTCCATGTACACATAGGCTTTTAGCAGAGTTTAGGAGATGCCTCATTTAGGTGAGGTTAAACCTCCCTCTCCTGAACACGGAAAAATCACATTCAAGATAGGAATGTTTTGACCGTCAACCACGGGAAATGCAAAACACTGCAAAATCGCGGTACCACGATTGCTGCGTTTTGCATTCTTTTTGCCACAATTCGCGTTTTCCCATGTCCAGCAGGCCAGGGTGAGCTCATGTACATGGATCCTAATAGTGATAAAGGTTCTTGCTTTTGGCACTTTGTGCAATGGGTTCACAATGCTTTGCCCCTGTCTCTCACAATTTCCTGATTGTTAATCAGTCTGTCAAATGTCAAAGCAATCTATAAGCTTCAGTGCTGATGCACATTGCCCAGGCCTATTACACTTAAAAAAGTCATGGAATAAAACAATTGCAACAAGCAACGTATGCCCTGTGAAAAACACAGACAGCATGTTATCACTGTGGTGCATTTGTAAAGCTACAGACTGTAAAGAAGCTGCATGACATCAGCAGCATTAACAAAAGATGAAAAAGTTTTTTTAAAAAACCCTCCTTCCACTCACCCCCCCAAGTCTCCAAGACTTGCTACAAAAATGACATTTAGTAAGGGTTTATAACTATTTTAACAGACCTGCCAGTGCTTACAAACCCTACAATAATCTCTCCTCTGTGGTTTGTCAGTAGCATTCGCTATGATGTCCATATCACACATAAATACAAGATACAAGAGATAACGGCCTTATCCAAACTCATTATCCAACAGTTTTAGGACCCCCTCTGTGAGTGTTGCCCCAACTCCCCCCCCCCAGTCTTTGTTTGTGCTCTGTCTTATCTCTACTCTAATCCTAGTTTTATAACCATTGCTGTGTATATTTGTTTGTTTGTGTTTTTTTCTTTTTTTTCTCTCTCTCTTTTTTTCTCCCCCTCGGAGATTGTTTCTTTTAACATTCTGCTAAAACTTTGTGAAGTAGTACTGCTTGGACCTTGAAGAAGGGGACAACCCCAAAAGCTTGTCCTCAAAATTGTATGTTAGTGCAAATAAAAAAAGTATCACGGTCAGTACTCAATTGTTTCTGCAAAATATAAACAAAAAGTGAAACTTCCCCCCTAACAACTTGATAAAGAATAATGTTTTGGGGCAAAGAACATATATTCCACATGAATAATTATGCTCCCAAAATGAGTCTGCCCTGTAAATTGCCTCCAGCATTGCTCCTGTTTCTTCTTGCTGGAGGCTGCCATTTTGTTCAAACCCAGAGCCTCTAAACAGCAGTAAATCGATAAAATAAAGCAGAACTAAACCCAATTTACTGGTTTCAAAAACAGTTACATTCCTGGAATGCCAGAATTGTTAAAGTGTTATTAAAGCCACAACAGTAAAATTAGTCCGTATAGCTGTAAAGCATGCTTGTTATACTCACTGTGGAACCTAAGGGGTTAACCCTCTACATTGTGTAAAAAGGCTGTTTGATCCTAACTTCTCTGATCATCCCCTCTTCCAGTGTCCCCCTCTCATCTTGTCTGATAAGACATATCATGTGGAGTCACTCTGCACATACTCAGTTTGGTGTGTATTGCTAGAGAGTTTTTTTTTTTCTTGGGAGGGTACATGTGATCTGCACAGGGCCAATCAGCACTGTCTATACAGAGGTCAGGGGTTCTGCATCTTCCTAGAGTAGAATGAAAACTCCTCCTATAAGCTTTAACCAGTTCTTGGGTGGACACTGATAGAAGTCACAAGACTGCTCTAACTGCTGATGAGAAAAGGTATTTAGCAGTTTATATTCACAAAAATAATTGCATTTCCATGTTCTGTGCACTGTGGGAGACCAGATATAGTGAATGCAGGGTCTGGGGTTTAGTAACACATTAACTGTCACACCATCAAATGGCTGGTGTCATAACTGATCACATGTGCAGCATCATGGCAGTTGCATATCAAACAGAAGCAGCTTCCTTGGCTGTAAATGATAAGAGAGTTTAAATCCACTTTAAAATGGAACTTTAATCAGAAAATTAAGTCTTGCTAGATCACTTCAGGCTGGCCCTTTTGCAGGTATAGCTATGTAAAACATTAAAAATAAGTGCCTGTACTGTTTTAAATCCAGTAATACATTGTCTTATCCTGCTCTGCAATGCTCAGTTGCTCTCCATTTTTAGGCATTTTTAGGCACTGCTAAATCTCTAGAGTCTGATCTGCTGACAGCCTTAAAATGGAATTAAACCCTCCTGCCCAGACAGCTGCTTCTGTTTGATCTGCAACTGCCATGGTGCTGCCAGTTATAACATCAGCCATATGGTGGTTTGACAGTTTGGCTGAGAGCAAAAGCAGATGTGACAGTTAGCAATCTAGGCATTCCAGGAATGTGACCATTTTTTTAAATTGTTAAAGGATAAGTTCACCTTTGGAACATATTACATGTTCTACCAGTTTTTAAGATGGAACATGTAACAAATTCCCATAGCTGCAGCTGCCCCCCCTTGCCCTCTGACAGATAACACGGGGAGAAGTTTCCCTGTACTATCTGTCAGATTTGAAAACAGCATGGCCGTGTGGGTCTCCACCCACACGGCTGCACATTCATTCACGGACTTCCGTCCCGGCAGCCTTAGAGGCTGTCAGTTTGTAGTTTTCAGTGAACTACCACAGCGCTGTGGAGTGCCATGGTAGTTCATTCAAGCTTCCCATCAGAATATCTGCTTGGCCGTACATCCCTTATGGCAAACAGATATTCTGACAGGCCTGCAGGAGACCTGCATGGAATCAGTGATCTAATGGATCTGTAATGGAATTTTATTTAAAAAAAAATATATATATATGGAATATATGTAATATGGAATTTATTTTTAACATATTACTTTTGTACTTATTTTCTACTTATAGAGAGCCAAATTGCTTCAGAAAGTTGTACTTCAGCATTATGACTGTTACTTTGAAGCTTCATTGTGGCAATTCCTTTTGGGACATTAAGTTGTTGAAAGGAGATGCAAAAATGAAAAGATTATCGGCATGGGAATAAAGAAATTAAAGTTTATTAAGTTCATCTTTCTTCTACATGCGCAATTTCTATGCAGCCTGGTGTGGCTTTTGAATGGTTTTGAAAGAAGCAAAAAGAATATCAATTCAAAGTTTCACTTGCCATGTTATAATTATAACAAATTTGGCGACCCCCCTCTGAGGAAGTGTTTGCACACGATACGCGTCAGGAGGAGCCACACCATGCCGCGACGTCACGCCGCCGGAGCAACGTGGAGCTCCGGCGGCCACCTTTAAACTCTTGATGCTTGGGGGAGTATCTTAAACCTACAGACCCACCATCACAGGACGGGCCACAACCCTTTAAGGAGATTTGCGGTGATATAGGAGTGACCCCATAAGGAGCAAGGGATATCCTGATACCTGGATTACGGTTGTCTACACTTGTTGATCCATCTCTTGGAGGATAGACCACTCATCCCCAGGCTTCACCAGATGACACCAGGATACATTTACATAAGGCGCATTTGATATACGCATTTGGTAAGCGCGCATTACTTACACCACTATCCGCACCTTTTCGTGTGTTGGATCAGGATTCACCACAGTCACACATTTGTTACTTTTATACGTTTGTCTGGTTGATTGTGCATTTATCTCAATAATTGTGCATTTTGTGAGTTATATGAGGACATACTTCCTAATTTTATATAGCGCTGCACTTATTTATGTATATATATTTCTATTTATGGTTGGTTATCCATCTCTGTGCATAGACGTTCATTCTTTTTTCCTCCAGGCGCTCACTTTTTGACTTATATACAGATATTCTGACAGGTCTGCAGGAGAGCTGCATGGCATCAGCGATCTAATGGATCTGTAATGGAATTTTATAAAAAATATATATATATATGAAATATATGTAATATGGAATTTATTTTTAACATATTACTTTTGTACTTATTTTCTACTTATAGAGAGCCAAATTGCTTCAGGAAGTTGTACTTCAGCATTATGATTGTTACTTTGAAGCTTCATTGTGGCAATTCCTTTTGGGACATTCCATTGTTGAAAGGAGATGCAAAAATGAAAAGATTATCGGCATGGGAATAAAGAAATTAAAGTTTATTAAGTTCATCTTTCTTCTACATGCACAATTTCTATGCAGCCTGGTGTGGCTTTTGAATGGTTTTGAAAGAAGCAAAAAGAATATCAATTCAAAGTTTCACTTGCCATGTTATAATTATAACAAATTATGACAGACACATCTGGGTTGACACCAGCTGCTTTTATCTGAATTGAATTGTTCTTTAGGATATTTGTCTAGTGCAATGTACCAGTAAATACCCCTATGACATCTGTCACCCGGATCACAAACAATTATCTGTATTCTCAGTTTTTCAGTGCTGTACAAAATGGGAGCTTTTAGAGACGTTTTGTACCAATGGCATTTTAAATGCTGTTTACTCCAATCTATTTACTTGTAAGCTTATTCAGCAGTTCACATTTTACTACTGTATGATTTGTTTTTCTTTCTTGGAACATAATTAGACTTGTTTATTACCAGTGAGGAAAGTGCAGAATCTAAAGGAAACAAGAGAGGAATAAGTTTTTCAGGGAAAGTTAGCACTAATGATATATAAAGAGATTGCAGAGCACAATAATAAGTAATTTGGTATAATGCATTTATAGAAAATAATGATGACACAGAGGTTTATTTACAGACGCCTAATAAACACAACTTTGCCCTGGCTGTGCTTGGTGAGTATAGATGATAAAACAATATTTTTACGGCATTTTTAGGAGACATGCTGACAAGGGTTTAACAAGTTAAACTGGTTCAAAATAACTAAAATATAATACACAGCAGTCGAAGAAGTGCTGAATTGTATAAAGTATCCTGTGTTCTAAACAGAAAAACTAGAACAGTTAAAGATCAATGCTAACCATGAAGTTGTTTCTTTTGTGTGTTCAATGTTCCTGCATAGACCTACGAAGTTCAACAAATCTAAACACATTTAACAACTGCATAGCTTCGTGATACAATAAAACATCAAAAATCAGAGCACAGTACAAGATGAATAATGTGATATCAATTTAGCTGAAAAGTAATTTTTTTGGGTGACTGGTCTATTTTATTTCTGTACATTAAATGTCATGTATAGAACCAGAGGTTCCTAATGCTGACGTGTTTGAGCTCACTAATGGCTGTGCCAGTGATCTCACAAGGGAACAAGTACAAATTCTGCCCAGTGATTGTCCTCATCAGCTTGTCCTTTGAATCATGGCTGCTGCTTCCGGTTTTTCTTTTGGTTCTATCTGTAATGTGCCTTCACTCCCCACCAGATATAGACGGACATTTTTTTAACCTAATTTTGTGGAACAATTGCTGATCTTGAGCTAACTGAAATTTGTTAAATTATTCTAATTTAGTAATGTTGTACTACAAGGTAAAATTAGCATTACAAAATCCTTTTAAAACTATGAATGCAAAGAAGAACTCCGGGATAGGCAAAAAAAAATCACCCATTAGTACACCCCCCTACACGAAACACTAAACAGTTAATAACATTTTTAACATCCTTACCATTTATCAGCTCTGTAAATCAAAAAAGTTGGTTCTGGCCAGCTCAGTGGATTGCTTTAAAAAAGACCTGGATTCTTTCTTAGATACACAGAATATAACTGGATACTAACATTTATAGGTAAAGTTGATCCAGGGAATATCCAATTGCCTCTCGGGGGATCAGGAAGGACTTTTTTTCCCTGCAGGAGCAAATTGGATCATGCAATGCTGGGTTTTTTTGCCTTCCTCTGGATCAACTCTGGGTATAGGATTTTAACTTTTTTTTTTTTTTATGGTTGAACTGGATGGACTATTGTCTTTTTTCAGCCAGACTAACTATGTAACCATGTAACAGCATCTGCTCTGTCAAGGAGGTGGTGTAAGAGCAGGGGTTACATCATATCCTCTCCCCTATATCTACAGTAAAAGTTAACTACAGTTCCCATCAATCACAGGGAATTGTAGTGAATGTGGGTGGGTACACTAGACCTGTACATGTTGAATGTGCCTGAGAGTCTCGATCCATCCACCACTGCAAGTGGGGCAGAATTACATCACTGCTACAGAAAGGATGAACCAAGACCAGCAGCTGAGGTAATAGGAGGCATAGTAGCCACTGGTCTTACAAACAGGAAACCAAAGAGAATTAACGGTTTGATTTGAAAATGAATATTCAGTGAAGGTAGGAAATCAGCATCAAGGGCATGTAAAGATATTTTTACCCAGAGTTCTGCTTTAAGCTCTGACACACAGTGACAGGTGTTTGTTTATAAGTAAATCCATATCATAATTATACATTGCTGTGTGATGTCACAAGTAATTCTAATTTCTGCAGCTAGTCTGGATTTCAGCTTAATTTCAGCAAAGCAAAAACTGAATTTGTTTATCTCTTCTCAAAGCCTGCATGTTTTTTGCATGGGCTATGCTCCTGTCTGATGATTAGTGAAGTAACTGTACAAAAAGTGGCAACCACCTCAACCTATAACTAGCCTTTGATATAAAGGGCACATTGGAAGAGCAACGCACATCACAAAAAAACAAAATATTTGCCAACACATTTACCAGCTGGCCTGCAAAATTGACCTAGGGAATATTTTGTTTGCATAAGGAGCACATGGAAGGACAACAAACATCAGAAACAAAGGCTAGTTAGAGGTTGGAGAGGTTGCCACTTTTTTTACATTTGGTTGAATATGGTGCAGAGATGCACTGGATACCTTCAGTTTCCATTGTGCTCTTGCTGAGGTGTTAGGTGTGTCCCTGTGCCTTTAGGAGGGGTGGGCACACCTGCCTTTAATCTATCTACAGCTATATATGCTCCAAGTTGGGAGACTCTGACAATGATAGAGTTAGGACTGCAGTACACAGAGGAGCCTTGACATAGGCACTTCATCTTATGCATATATTTGCAAAAGTGTGCAGAGAAAACCCTCTTTGTTTACTGGAAATTGTTACACAGGGTCAATTTGATTGTTTTGCAATCTATCTGGTAAGTGTGCTGGGAAATCCTTTTCTTGTTTATAATTAGTGAAGTAAATTTTGAGACAGTGTTAAAATGGCATATTCAATGCAACAAGATACATGTGACTTCTCCTGAAGCTTATAACAATTGTACAACATTGAGATACTTATGTAAACAGTATGTTAGGAGGGCCCACATTGGCTAGCTGTTGGCGCCATATGGACTCTGGACCCACCCTATTTCTTCTTTAATGGGACAGACACCCACCTGTTGTTTGGAGAAATACTTCCAGAAATGTCATTTAATGCTTCAGTGAAGAACTATGCATTATGTTACAAGTCAGGTTTTAAGCAACAGAATGTAATTTTTTTGTAAGATATTCCCTAAGGGGTAATCACTTTTAAAGGCATACAGACACTGCAACTTTTCTCATCAGAACACAAAAAACACACCAGCTGATTGAAATTAATTACTCACTTCCATTCCATTACATATCAGTATCCAACGAACAGAAGTGAAACCCTATTCCATCTAACCTATGCAGCATCACAATGATTTCCTTTCTAAACGTACCAGCTTTACCCTTCAGCTTCACTCATCATATGGCTAGACAATGCCTTCCAACTCAAGGACCCATATCATGAGAGCACTCATATTGCAAAATAATTGCAAAATACCTTTAATTTGCCCCCAAAACCTTATTCAGTTTCCTTAAAAGTATAAAAAAAACATGCTTACTCTCTCATAAACTTTACAGTTTTCCAGGCTATCTATCTTTGAAAAACTCTACTTGGAAGACTTTTTCTGCAAACACTCACTCAATTATGGACACATACCTTCATATAAACATAACATTTGTCAATCCTTTTCCTAAACACAAATATAGGCATAAATAGGAATGCTCTCTGGGATGGGAACATGAGCCAGGCAAACAGAAGACCTGGGGCAATGCCAACAAAACTTCCATATGAATTCTCTACTAAGTTAATCAATATAAAGTACACTTTCATTGGTATGATAATCCTGGACTCCTTCACATGCTAAACTCGGCAATTACCTCAACTTGCTGGAGATGTACTTGCCATAAAAGTACCTTATACCACATTCACTGGACATGCACCAAAATATAACTTTTCTGACCAATTGTTAAATCTCTTTGGACACACTAATGCACCAACCCATTCTTATTGAGCTGCCTTGCAATTGAGGCACGCAACTGAGCATTCCAAATCCAATCTCTATAAAGGCATTTATGACATCCAAAACATGGAATATATTACACATGCTGAACAACTCCATACACGTCTATACCAGAACTTCGTCCACTTGCAAATTAGTTGATTAGTGACACCCTTTACAGCAGTAGTCTTTGTTGAACAATGGCGCTAACACTTTATACCTTCTTTTTAACACAACTAAAAAGGTTTGCATGCCCTATGGAGAGAAATTGCAAAATCCCTCCTGTTATTCCTCTTCTTTTTTCCTGTCACCTTAATTTGGATAATTGTTTGGTTCCACATATCACTGACAGTACTAACACACAATGAAGATTTTGCTAGAGATATACATGTAAATCTGTTGTCAGGGTACTATTCAGAACAAACATAAGCATATGCTGAAAAGGAGACAGAAGAATGAAGATGTGCATGTGCTGAGGAAAAGACCTAGCATAATTGCCAATACTGTACAAGACCATGCTCCTTTGTCTAAGAAGGTGCACAGGTGCACACGCGTATTGTGCCGACACATTTGCCCGTCCACAAAAGCACGGACATGTGCACTGGTGCACATTTACTCACATCTGCTGCCAGAACTGGTGCCAAACGTCCTATATAAAGACAGAGGATGCCCTCAGACTTTGCTGGATGATCTTCAGCTACCAGTACTCCTTGCTCCTGCATTTCCTGCATTCCTTGGATTACCTGTTACTGTCCTGGGTTGCCTCTGGACTTCCGTGCTGCCTGATCCCTGGTTTTGACCCCAGCTTGCTCTAAGGACTCTGCTTCTCTTTTTTTACCGTGCATGACTCTGGCTTGCTCTTGACTACTTTTCTGCTTGCTCCCCTGGATCCTTGTGAATCACCTCGTTTCTGTTCTTAACCACGCTCCTGCCTAATCCCTGGCTTGCCTTCCTGTGTATGACTTTGGCTGCCATCTGTTGTTGTATTAATTAAATGGATGACGAGTGTATATTTATAAATGTACTTTCCCGCAGTAACTAGTCCAACAGTTCTTTTCCAGAGAGATACATTTATTCCGATAAAGATATTTGCAATAGATGACAGAAATCCAGCTAAATACTTGTAAATATTACAATGAACAACAGCCCTCAGAGTCCCATTTAAGATACTTCATATCAAGCATGGAGATACTACACCATGCAGCATATGTCCAATCTATATTATGCACCTAGGTAGCTTCCATGTATGCAATAATGCGAGCTATGATCTATACCTGTGCTTCCATATTAATGACAGGAAGAAGCGTCTCTCCCAGCCAAAATAACTTCCCTTGAAATATAGTTTACTGGAGGGGATTCTGATTGGCTGAAAAAACACTTTTGATCTTACATGAAAAGACTTCACTTGCCATTACTGTAAATAACAATTAAGGTCACTATAGTGTTGACCAGGTACACAAGTCACCCTTTCACCATTTCCCATGAAGACCCCCTGGAGTCTAATTACCATACCCTTTGAAATGTCTAATTAGATAAACAGGCTTTTCCCCAAATATCAAGGTGACCTTGCAAAAAATTAACATAGCAAAGAGTTATTTTGATGTGTAAAGTGGTGTTGTCACTGGCCTGTCCAAGAATGAACAGTATGTGTTTCAATATCTTCAATATCTACATATATTTTATATATATATATATATATATATACAGTGAGAAACAGAAGTATTTGAACACCCTGCGATTTTGCAAGTTCTCCCACTTAGAAATCATGGAGGGGTCTGAAATTCACATTGTAGGTTCATTCCCACTCTGAGAGACAGAATTTAAAAAAAAATTCAGGCAATCACATTGTATGATTTTTTAAGAATTTATTTGTCTTGCACTGCTGAACATAAGTATTTGAACACCTAAGAAACAGCAAGAATTCTGGCTCTCAAAGACCTGTTACTGTGCCTTTAAAAAGTCCACCTCTACTCCACTCATTAATCTAACTTAGTAGCACCTGTCTGAGCTCTTTAAACACACCTGTCCACCCCACAGTCAGACGCCAACTACTACCATGGGCAAGATCAAAGAGCTGTCAAAAGACACCAGAGACAAAATTGTGGACCTCCACAAGGCTGGAAAGGGCTACGGGGCAATTGCCAAGCAGCTTGGTGAAAATAGATCAACTGTTGGAGCAATTGTTAGAAAATGGAAAAGGCTAAAGATGACTGTCAGTCTCCCTCGGACGGGGGCTGGGACCACAGTTTCAAAGGTCACTGTCGGTAGAACACTACGCCGTCATGGTTTCAAATCATGCATTGCACGGAAGGTTCCCCTGCTCAAGTCATCACATGTCCAGGCCCGTCTGAAGTTTGCCAATGACCATCTGGATGATCCAGAGGAGGCATGGGAGAAAGTCATGTGGTCAGATGAGACCAAAGTAGAACTTTTTGGTCTAAACTTCACTCGTCGTGTTTGGAGGAAAAAGAAGGATGAGTTGCATCCCAAGAACACAATCCCTACTGTGAAGCATGGGGGTGGTAACATCATGCTTTGCGGGTGCTTTTCTGCGAAGGGGACAGGATGACTGCACTGTATTAAGGAGAGGATGAATGGGGCCATTTATTGTGAGATTTTGAGCAACAACCTCCTTCCCTCAGTCAGAGCATTGAAGCTGGGTCGTGGCTGGGTCTTCCAACATGACAACGACCCGAAGCACACAGCCAGGATAACCAAGGAGTGGCTCCGTAAGAAGCATATCAAGGTTCTGGAGTGGCCTAGCCAGTCTCCAGACCTAAATCCAATAGAACTTCTTTGGAGGGAGCTGAAACTCCGTGTTGCTCAGCGACAGCCCCGAAACCTGACAGATCTAGAGGAGATCTGTGTGGAGAAGTGGGCCAAAATCCTTGTTGCAGTGTGTGCAAACCTGGTCAAGAACTACAGGAAACGTTTGACCTCTGTAATTGCAAACAAAGGCTTCTGTACCAAATATTAACACTGATTTTCTCAGGTCTTCAAATACTTATGTTCAGCAGTGCAAGACAAATAATTTCTTTAAAAATCATACAATGTGATTTCCTGATTTTTTTAAAAAATTCTGTCTCTCAGAGTAGGAATGCACCTACAATGTGAATTTCAAACCCCTCTGTGATTTCTAAGTGGGAGAACTTGCAAAATCGCAGGGTGTTTAAATACTTCTGTTCCTCACTGTATATATAAAACACACAGTATACTACGCCATCCTGACTATGCTTCTTCAGTCAAATCCTGCCAGCCTGATCCTGCTTCTTCCTCAGGTGCCACCTCGCCTGTAGTCACTGCCCTACATCTCCAGGAACAACAGAGGTCCTGTCATCTGTCCTGACAGGCCAGCTGACAGCTATCTGGTTGATTGTGCTGCAAGGAGATTCCAGCAAATCGACCTAAACGGCACCCGTGCTTCTTTGAGCCTAGCACTCCCTGTTCTCTCCTTCAGGGGTGCTTGGCACTTCCCCGCATGGGAAGCCCTCTCATCAAACTATCCTCAGACCTAATATGTGACACCTGTATATACTCCAATAATGCTCACCATTGGAATTTACAGTATATTTTAAGATTTACCCATTCTTAGGCATTTCACTTGTTTCAATAAAATTATTGTAACTATCACATTCTGTCTTGACAATTGTATACTGTCTTGATATTCATACATTATAAGAATTCAAAAGCTGTATGTTATATTGCCATATATTGTCGAAAATTACATTGTATGTTATTAATTTAAAATTAATTGAAAAAGTTTTTTTAAAAATGTAGATTTAAGAAGTAGGAAATGAAATAGTTAAGAGTCCAAGAGAAGTTGAATCAGGCCATGAGAAGTCGAATCAGGCCATGGATGTTGTTTCCAATGATAATGTGTAGTGAAGATGCTGGGCACATATTGGGAATGAGTAGAATTTATAGATAGTCCCTTTCATTGGACAGTGCTATCAATCAAAGGATTTAGTCTATTTGTGTGGCGAAGTAAATTGTTTTGTGCCATAAAAAAGAAAATTTTTTTTCACTCTACATTCACTGTACAGGTTCTTATTCGTATGAAAAAAAATCAAAATTTCTATATACTAACAAAACCATTACCATTATTGTATATTTAAATATAGCATACAGTCAAAAAACAGGTTAATAGTTTGCTACATATGAGACTAAGTGGATAATTAAAGTAACTATGGGTTCTCAGGTGCAAACACTGTCCAGTTTTTAGCAAATACCACCAGAATCCAAGCAAATATTTATGTAAATGTTAACCAGTAAATAGTGACCCTGTCTAATGTAGACTCCACCTAATTTTATGCCCCACAGCAAGCTGCTTCTCTCATCCATCGATCGCACTCTGATATCCTTGTGAATAATGCTGGACTAGTGGTCCTGGATTGTAGGTGAAGACCCTGAGGGCCCTCTCACAAACCCAAGCATTAAAGGGATGAGGAAATTACAAGCCACCAGGGGAATGAGGGGTAAGGTAAGTAAAACTCCTTTTTTATGGTACCCTAGACAACAAAAATTATCATGTAACCCTTGCAGTGTTAAAGGAGCCCCACTACAAGAATAATTCCCCAGAGTTCAGAATTAAGGATCTATTAATATATACGGAGTTGCATTTATCTGTGTATCTTATGGAGTGCTGCTTTAATATATAAAATTATATTTGATGCTTTAAGTTATGCTGCTCCATTGATCTAACATTATGCAAAAGTACCAAGACAAGGCAAAATATAACACAAATATGTACACAATCAATATACTTTGTCTTCCAAAACTGAGCTGATCTAGGCAAGTACATGAGAACTTTATGGTGCGTACATCTTTTGTTCCCTCATCCAAGATATTCATATGACCAATGCCACTACAAACTTCCCTATTTCCAAAACAGAAATTTTGAACCACCACTAAAGTCAGATCTGCCTGCGAAAGCAAAAACAACACATATGGTAGCTCAGCAACTGCCTGATTTGAAACCTTATCTGGTGACAGGACACAAGCAGATTCAATGAAGAATATTTATTTATTTAGGTGTATTTGAAGCCAATGTTGGATTTTTTTGTTATATATAGTAGTTATAGGTTTTAGGACCCTTGTTAGGGCTTTACTGAGGTCCATGCTAGGGAAATTTACCTTCTCTGTTTGAGATTTTGTCAAACATTCAATACAGTGATAGTGACCACCAGAAAAATTTTAAAATTGTTACCAGTACAGCATGAGAGGTGAAAAATTTCACTGGGGACACTTGTTCAATTGACAGATAAGTAAGAGGGGATTCCCTTAACTTTGGAGGGATTTCTTATCACTTGGTATTGTTTCCACAGGACAGAAAGTGGAGAGGAAATCTTCACACAAATGGCAAAATATATACAGGAATTTTAGCCTCCATCCAAAAAAAAAAAGTTTGGACTCATTAGTAGTGACGGGTGAATCTGCTTGAGTTCAATTCAAGGGCACGTTTGGTGGACACAATCAAAAATCCGCAAATAGCAAACTTTAGTGCGAATCCTATTAAAGACATATATGAAGGGGATCTTGAAAATCTTTTCTCTACATTTTCAAGGCTACTAAGCGAGGGAATCCAATGCATAAAAAAGTGCTGGGACTTAGATCCAAGTTTATACAAAGTTGTGAGAGGATAAAAACATTTGGAGAGCTCTCTGGCTCAGATTAGACTGCTCACAACAGAAAGGGCCACCCTCCAGTGGATACTCTAGCAGGCTACAGGAATAAAAAATCATGTACTAATGGAAGGAGTGCCAGACCATAGGAAGATATAGTCCAAACTCATGTATTCGTTTATATTAAAAAAAACAGCCTAAGGTGATTAATTAATTTGGACTCTTTTATCCTATGGTCTGGCGCACCTTCCAATATTGCTTTTGAATGTTTTTTCTGGTAACTAAGTGAGGGATTGTCAAAAAAAGGGGCATGGGGAACTGGGCACTGCCCTGGGTGACATGTAGCAATCCAACTAAAAAATGTTTATAAATTCCATTCCAAAGGAATCTGCTCTTTTAATGAGGCTTAAAGTGAAACAACAAAATGCACACTTCCTTTACATAACATGCATGGGGGGTGCCTTAAACCCGCCTATGATGTGGTATACCTGTTGGATGTATTAAAGTGACACAATCGCAAACATTTAGAGTTCAGTGTGAACCGTGCATGATTGTGAACCTGACTTCATCCCTATTCTATAGAAAACAGTTTGTTAAACTTGGACCAGTACAAGATTCTTTTTTATTCCCTATTTGATACTACCTGCAAAGCAGTATTAGACTCAAAAACAAAAATGTATTTTATTACAACTTACCAGTTCTTAGATGTGCTGACTGCATTGGGTCTCTTTTTTCAGCTTTTTTTTCTCTTTATTTCTACTTGGTGATCTGGCCAGTAAATCTGTTATCCTTTAACAGAGCAAGCTGTCCAGCAAAAATGGCATTTGGAGTATTGAGACAAACTATGTAGCACTGACAGGGGAGTTTACAATGGTCATCTTTTAGTCATTTCTGTAAAAACTTTACCCCAAAAGAAAAAATAAACTGTTTCTTTAACTGAACAAAACATGTTGGCTAGAGTTTGGCTTTAATTTGTAAGTCAAGTCCATCTAAATACTACTGCATCTAACACTACCCTCTCTCCAGACTGACAATGTTGCTGTCCAAATGTGTCTCTGTTGCTCCTCCTACAAGAGTGGAGACACCTAGGACAGGAAGTGTGTTACTGGCTTGATCACCAGATGAAAATAAAGATATAACTGTTCAGGTGTGATCTACAAAGGGCCCCTTTTGGAAGCTATTTTGGGTTTTTTTTTATTAATAGGCCTGGACAATCCCTTAGAAAACTCCTTTATCATTTCCAGCTATATCAATCTTACATTCATAATACAAGATCTGATAAATTTAATGTCCCATTCTTTTCTTTAACGCTGTTTGTTGTTTTATTTCAAAGGAACCAGATTGTACGATCTTTAACCAGATATAGATTACTTAAGAACTCGAGCTGCACCATGTTGTCAAATTACTGTTACGATTTTCTTTCTGTGGCTCATTGTCACTGTACTCTTGCTAGCCCTTGTGTGGGCCCACACCTTAACCACACTTTCCCATGATTCTGCTCCATTTGATACATTTGTATATTTTATGATTCAAATGAATTTAGCTATTTCTGTATACGTACTCTTTTACTAAAACTCTTTTGGTACCAGAAAATAAAGATTAAAAAAGCCTTAAAAAAGAAAATGAATGCAGTCTCATATTTAAGGATTAGTAAGCTGCAATATATTAAACTTTTATTTTTGGGTTTAATGCTGCTTTAAGAATAAGAACCTAAGAATTAGGAATTCTTATAAAATTATACATTACTATCATGTGATGGTTGTTGTGGTGCTTCTGCATGAAACATAATGTGCTAACTAGAAATTACTGCAAAAAAAAACACCTAAAAACTCAAAGATATAATTGACAGAAAATAACCTTTGTTGCAAACATAATTTTTATCAAAGAAAAGAGCCTTTAACAATCTATAAGTAAAAAATACCCAATTCGGCTTTTATTCTGGTGTGATCTAAGAAGCTGGCCTGTTTCAGGTCTGATCTTGCAGTTTGGTAAAGTAGGTAATCCCATTACAAAACATCATTGAACCCAGTAATGAGTCTCTAACACTGCCAAGTGAGAATACAATTGCGATAAACAGCAATGTTCTCCCAGGCAGACAAGCATGTCCAAAAGTGCAATTTGTTCGATGTGATAAAGCTAAAGCACAGTAGCAATAGTAGAAAGATTAGACAGACGGGAAATAGTAAAAGTGCAACAACAGGATACCTGAAGAAAAGAAATGCTGGGTAATGACGCATATAATACGTACATCACTTTAGCTTACAATCAAAAAACAAAAAACAAAAAAATACAATGTATTCAATAGTCCCAGCTCAGTGTTTCTCTCTCCAATCTTTGGTGACCAAAAAAGGTCATGTTTTCCAGTTCCCTTTACAGAATTACAGGTTGGATTATTACTATTATCCCTGGAGACTTAATTCCAATAGTTTAAATTTTTAATTTCCTCTTTTGACACCACCTCCAAAATGGGACTTCCCCACAGCTGAATTCTCTCCATTTTGTTTAGTCTACACAGCCAAGCCTTTCACATAGGTGGTTCGGCTGTGCTCAACTATGTGGAAGGAATCATGCTAGGAAACGTACTGCAGCAAGGAGCGATGAGTTGGAGTGAACTCTAGGGTGGGATCAGAATCAACAGTGTGGATATAAAAATCGTTTCTGCCCCCTGATTGATTGTACTTGACAACGGAGGTGGGGCCTCAGAAACACGTTGTACACACCCCCTTCGCCTTTCCTGGTGTATGCCTGGTTTGTTGAGGACGGCCGTTGATGATTCTGGTTTCCATCTTCACATGGCAGGTCTGTTTTCCAGTCTGCAGACCAGGGGCTGACCATTTGGGAACTCGGGCACTGCCCGAGGGCCCGGGGTCAGTAGGGGGCCCCATGAGATGCCCTTTGGGGGTGGCTTTTTTGGGTGTGGTTTTAGTGTGGGCAAGGACATAGGGGCCCCATGATCCCCTATTGCCTTTGGGCCCCATAAGTTGTCAGCCCACCCTTGCTGCAAATCATGCTCACCATTCTCTCACACACACTGTCACTTCCTTCTACGTCCAAGAAGCACCTCTCTTATTTGAATCTAAGTGTAGATATTTGTTTATTTAATAAATGATACATTGTTTTTACTACTTCCTGCGCTTTAGCTATCTTGCTGTCTTCTATAAGCAATAGATCACACCACTAATGTGATGATCTTTTTGCAGCAAGGAAGGCATGGCAGAGCTAGCCTAGCTCTGCTCCACTTGGCCCTAAGATGGCTCCTGGAGGTCAAGTAAAATAATTCCAATAACAATATACACAAAAGCCCTAGGATTTCTTATGTAACCACAATGTATTCTGTAGCAGACTCCCACCACTTGCTGATTTTAAATGGCAGGAAGCATCTGGTAAGTGCTATTTTAATACTTTGGACCAGGGTAAAGTCTCATCTCCAGTCTCAATCCCATCTCCCCATCCACCCGGCCCCTCCCACCTAATAGTAATAGATTTCTATACACAGTACATACTTTAATTCTAGGTGTCTTCTGTCCAGTTTGGTAATGACACTCAGTAATGACACTTTTTGCTCAGTGGCAGCAGTGGAAAATACAGCAACAGTTATTAGTAAAAACTGTTAGTCCAGCTCTGCCTAAAATCCCCTGATTTTTTTTTTATTCCTGTTAGTGAAAATAAAAGTAGAACTTTAGTCAAAAAATTAAGTCCTGCTAGATCACTTCATGCCGGCCCTTTGTGATATAGGTATGTAAAACATTAGAAATAAGTGCCTATACTATTTAAAGTGGTTTTAAAGACTTAAGGGTTTTTACCTTCATGCATTCTATGCATGAAGGTAAAAATAACTTCTGTGTGCAGCAGTCACCCCTAATACTCACCTAAGCCCCCTCTCGATCCAGAGATGTGCTATGGATTCTCAGCTATCCCAGGACTCCCTCTCCTTATTGGCTGAGACATTGGCTACCGCTGCTGTCAATCACAGCCAGTGAGCCAATGAGAAAAGAGAGGGGACGGGGCTGCTTCCTGTGGGGGGCACCTGACAGAAGGGAGGGGCCAGGAGCACAAGCAGGGGACCCAAGAAGAGGAAGATCCAGGCTGCTCTGTGCAAAACCACTGCACACAGCAGGTAAGTACAGACATGTTTGTTATTTTTTTTTTAATTGAAACTTTTAGAAAAACTTTAAATTCTAGTAATACACTGTCCCAACCTGCTCTGTGTGTGCTCAGTTTTTTGGCACTGTACTGAAATTCAGAGCCACTAGGATCCCACCTGCTGACAGCCTCAAGGTTTAATGCAGCTGAGGGACTCTAATGTTCAGCAACAAGGCCGTCTCCAGCAAGAAGAAACAGATAAAATTCTGGAGGCAATTTACAATACACACTTATTTTGGTAGCATAATTATTAATGTGGAATGTATGTTCCTTGCCAAAGAACATTACCCACTTGCCGACTGCAGATAGCAGCTACACTGCGGCTGGCCAGTTCTGGGAGGGTGTCATATGATGTCCTCCCAGAATGCGGTCTCCTGCACACCCCCGGGGGCGCGCACCCGACGATCTCCGTGATCGCTGTGTCCTACGGACACAGCTGATCATGTGATGTGGTAAATTGCCAATCACAGCGGCCTTTTACCACGTGATCATCCGTGTCCAATGACACGCTGATCACCGGGAAATGCAATTGCCTGTTCTCGGCTGCACTTTCCTCACGCTGTCAGAGCATGAGAAACGTACTGCCGACAACCGGCAGTTGTCAGAGCAGAGATCGGCCCCGATCATCAGGGCACTGCCCAGCAGTGCCACCCACCAGTTTCGCCCACCTGTGCCCAGCAGTGCACCCACCTGTGCCACCCAACAGTGCCACACACCTGTGCTCAGAAGTGCCACCTACCTGTGCCCAGCAGTGCCACCCACCTGTGCCCAACAGTGCCCATCAGTGCAGCCCAGCAGGGCTGCCAGTCAGTGCCACCAGTCAGTTCCCAGTGGTTGTGCCAGTCAGTGCCCAGCAGTTGCGCCAGTCAATGCCTAGCAGTGCCGCCAGTCAGTGCCCAGCAGTGATGCCAGTCAGTGCCACCTATCAGTGCCGCTTATCCGTGACACCTCATTAGTGCTGCCTATCAGTGCTGCGTATCAGTGCTGCGTATCAGTGCCCATCAATGCTGCCTATCAGCGCCACCTATTAGTGCCCATCAGTGCTGCCTCATCAACGCACATCAGTGAAGGAGAAAAATTACCTGTTTGAAAAATGTTATAATAGAAACAAAGAAACTTTTTTTTTTCAAATTTTTTGCACTTTTTTTGTTTATAGCGCAAACAGTAAAGTGTCCAGCAGCAATTAAATACCACCATAAGTAAGCTCTATTTGTAAGAAAAAAAATGATAACAATTTCATATAGGTACAATTTTGCATGACCGTGCAATTCTCAATCAAAGTGCAACAGCGCTGAAAGCTGAAAATTGGCCTGGTAAAGAAGGGGGTATAAGTGCCCAGTAGGGAAGTGGTTGCTATTTGCATAAAAAAATAAACATGTCATGTTGCATTGTGGGATGGGAAGGGAATAATTCTTAAAGTGGAACTTTTTCCATAACAACTTGATAAAAATAAAGCTCACATATTGAGGATGGGAGGCTGTAGGTGGCACTTGACTATAGCAACATGTATATATTGGCAGCCTAGGTTTTTCCTTTAGACAAAATTTTTATTTTTTTTCCCTTTTTTTGTGTCAGAAAAATGCAAAATTATAATAAGATACATTGTGAGAGCAGAAATAATACACAAAATTGATGTGGTTTAGATTTGTATGTATAAATAGTTGGGGGGTAGACTAGCACTGGGCCACAGACTGTAGTTGCTTTATTGTAAATTTACATGGGTCCAGCTTGCCTTGATGTAAGTATATCTGATATCTAGAGCAGTGTTTATCAACCTTTTTTCAGTCAAGGCACCCTTAAAAATTATGGACAGTCCCGAGGCACCCTTAAAAATTATGGACAGTCCCAAGGCACCGTTAAAAATTGTGGACAGTCCCGAGGCACCCTTAAAAATTATGGACAGTCTAGAGGCACCCGATTCTAAAATGGGGTACCTCCAGACTGTCCATAGTTTTAAAGGGCACTCTGGTTGAGAAAGGCTGATCTAGAGGGCCACAAAGGATGCTAGTAGTCGGCAATACATACAGTGAGAGTCATGATCTTCCAGGTGTTGCTCCATCAGCTTCCCCTCTACACACAGAA
Organism: Staurois parvus; assembly: GCF_062004578.1. Classification (NCBI taxonomy): domain Eukaryota; kingdom Metazoa; phylum Chordata; class Amphibia; order Anura; family Ranidae; genus Staurois; species Staurois parvus. Next base: position 7,110,445 of record NW_028317797.1, on the reverse strand, counting down.
AGCTTGCCACTGCCACCATTCAGAGAATGCCTTACATTTGTTTCATTGCATACAAGCATTTTATGATTGAACAAGACAGAGATTGTGGCACCATTGTCCCCTTCTCTTTACATCATCCAATCAAAATCCTCCTTACATTCATTGAAGAAAATACAAGGTGTTCTATACTCTGAATAGTGGCAGTGCCAAGCAAAGGACTCCCTGTGTTCAGTGTTCGGAGGAGAACCGGCTGGAACAACACCCAGAGGATTATGGCTATAACTGTACTTAGCAAGGACTACCAATTCAACACTCCTAGCAGCCCTCCAGATATCAGACATGAATACTTACATGGAGACAAGCAGGACCAACATAATATTGCAAACAAAATCATTCCTGGAGTTCCGTTTTCAGAGCCATGCTGGCCATGAAACTTACCTTGTCTATTTAAAGCATTATTAAACCCAAAAGCAAACATTTAATTATATTGCAGTTTACCAATTCTTAGATGTGATGGCTGCATTCATTTTCATTGTTAGGCTTTATTTCTTCTCTTTTCATCTGGTGATCCAGCCAGTAAGTTTGCTGTTTTTCACAAGGTCAAGCTCTCCAGCAGAATGTATCAGTTTACATGGATAAGACCACTGTTAATTTTGACATCAAATTTTGATTTAACTATAGTCATAGCTTTAGTCATAGCCTTTTGACTAAAATGCCATTTAATTTTACGTATTTTAGTCACCTGAATTGTTTTAGTTTTAGTTGTATTTTAATCTACTAAAATCTCCAGTACGTTCCAGTAATCTCCAGGCAACAGGCAAACAAAGTGAGTCTGCTTCTCTCAGCCAATACAGCTTGCAAATACAGAGTCGGGGCTGGGGCTTTAACAGACAGGCACAGCTCCGAGGAAAGTGGAAGTTTAGGTGATTAAACGTCCCTCCCTCACATTTGTGGTCTGTTTTCATTCATTGGAATTAACTTCCATCATTGTTTTCATTAATTGACTTATTTCTAATTTTATTTTCGTATAGTTTTCATCACTGAAAACATGCCACTGACAAAAACTATAACAAAAATATTTTCTGCGAGAAAATTAACACTGGATCAGACAAACTATTTAACATTGACATGGGTGGTTAAAATCATCAGCTTTAATTTATTCATGTATCCCAAAAAGGAAAAAAAATCTGTTGCTGTAACTCATTATAAAGTGTGAGCTAGAGTTTAGCCTCAACTAGTTAGTGTAAATCTGTTAATACATTTAACACTCCCCCCCCAGCCTGACAATGCTGCTGTCTGCTGTGCCTCCTGTGCTCATTTGTCAAGAGTTGTGTCTTACTAATACAGAAGGTGTGTTACTGGCCAGATCACCAAGTAAAAACAGTGGGAAAAGGCCAAAGAAAATCTAATGATTGATAAGCTGCACTATAATACCTTTTTGGTTCTGGGTTTAATACCGTTTTAACAGTGCAGCACTCAGCACCCGAGTCTCCTATGATAATAGCAGGGGAGCTTCTTATGCAAACACAGACTTTTCAGAAATGTGCCTAACATAGGCCACTGAGACAAGGATGACTTTAAACAGAAGCACATATTTTGGCTCCATATTTTCTTTTGGCCTCAGATCTCAGTAGGCATAAGGGATACAATAGGTTTATAATTTTAATGCCAATGTCAATATGTATAGGGAGATCTCCAGAAATGGCCAGACTTTGGTATAAATCATTAGATGATTTTTTCCATGATGTCAAGATTTAAAATTGGAAGTCATTGCATTATTTTATCAGTTATTAGATTTTTTTTTTTTTTTAGAAAAGAATGCACAGCAAAAGTTTTTCCATTATGGTAATACTGCAGTCATTTTAATATACGCTCATAAAAATGACTCTTACACATGTGGTAGGAGGACTCCGTGCCTTCAGCTTGGCTTGTTTGTGCTTAGTTTGTATGTGCTCAGAATCACTTAGTTCCCATCGTACAGGAGACTGAGAGAAAGATGATGATAAGCAGGTAGAATGAGGATATGCTGTATAAAGGCTGGTTAAGGCCAGATAAAAAAGTGGCATGCAGGGGAAGAGGGAGGAAAGATATGGGAAGCTAAGAAAATCTGATTCTCTGCGGTTTGCATTGTTATTTTGCTCACTACAGTATTAAAACCATAAGGGAAAGTTCTTACATTTTTATAACAGATATAGAGCAAAACATACAGTACATAGTATTCCACTCATGTTCCCACATCCCTATTGTTTATCATTAAAAATCTGAACCTTTAACCCCACCATTATCCCCCTAAACCCCAGCACTAGTTTGGCCATAACCGGCTAAAGTGTGCCCTCTTTGATTGATGTTGATGCTTAATTCAACCTAACAACTAATTAGAAATGAAGACCAGCATACATCAGCCATTAAAATAATGCATCTTTTGTTCTTCTTCATTTTCACGAGGGGAAAAGCTGTGGTTCTTCATTATTTTCTGAAGTTGAAGATATCTGGATTCCATGGTGGCAGTAGTATATACTGTATATATATTCAATTGATAAAACTAGTGAAAGTGCACTTCCACCTTTATTACGCCTTTTTCCCCTTCCTTATGTACGAGTAGTACCTATTTTTCAAAATGCATGAAATTCTTACTCTATATTTAGCAGTCTTCTTGCCAGTCCAGTGATATCATGGTCCTTTCTCTTCTGGTCCAGTAGTGATGATTGTCTTAATTTGAGATATGCTTGCCAAAATGTTTATTTTATCCTTATTTAACCACTTGTACTCCAGAAAGTTTTACCCCCTTCATGACCAGAGCATTTTTTGCTATTCAGTAGTGTTGGACTCGAGGTTCGAGTCGAACATAAGTTCAGCTCGAACATTGACGTTTGTGTGTTCGCCAAACCATTGTGAGAGCCATGATAGGTCAAAGCAATGCACCTGACCACAGGAATCACAGCACAATGCACTGTGAGAGTCACAGTGGCTTTGGCCAATCATGAAAAAATGATCTACAAGAATCATCCAACCCACCTACTAATGAAAAACCCCATCTTCCAAAATATCAATTATATAAGGGATATCCCTTAAGATTAAGATGTGACGAAACGCATCAGGGGAAGTGACGTTGGACGCACAGAGCAGGAACCGGAAGTGATACGGTGGCCATTTTGGAGTGTGGAGCCGCACTGTTATCCACCTGGAAGCTGCCTGCCGGTAGACCGGGGAACTGGCTTACGGTACCATGAGGAGATGAGATTCTAATCATAACGTCAGGAGTGGAGGCAAGGAGACTGAGTGGTTTTTACAGAGTCCTCTCTTAGATATCTTACAGCGTTTTTTTTTCATTTTATTAGGGTAAGGGTATATATGCTATGAGTATTAGAAGTGATACAGTATTTGAAGTGGTTTACACTGAGTGAAACACATCACTAGTTTGGCACAAGCATTGCTGTGTTTTCTTTTCTTCTTTTTTTTCACTTTTTTTGCACTTATGTTTGAGGTTGCACGTATGGAGTGTTATTTTTAAAGTTATTAAGGTAATGCACTATGTTGAATTTTTTTGATTCTTTGAGGGTTTCCGTGGAAGCTGCTCTGAGGATTACAACACTATAAAGAAGTGATTTCAAGTGGGACGTATTAAAAAATATTTTTATTTTGGACGTTAAGACACTGGACACTTATTTAATATCTTGTGTGAATTTATATGTTTGGACATTTATCATTTTTAGAGCACTTATTGATATTTTGGAAGAGGGGGGGTTTTCATTAGTAGGTGGGTTGGATGATTCTTGTAAATCAATTTTTGATGTTTGTAACTTTCTAGGGTTGAAAGTTTTTTTCTATTCGGAATCGAGTAGTTTATTGGGTTGTTTGGAGGATTTACTGTATTATATACTTATATTTGGCCAATCATGGCTTACTGCCAAGTCCACGCACCACACTATATAAGGCTGCTTGCACAGCAGCCTTGTGTAGTGTGTTGCTGGAGTTTAGTGTATTTGTTGTGTGTTAGGAGTGTGGCGTGGTGTTGTGAACAGCAGTGCCGGTGAAGTGTCCGTGTATTTTACAGCACTTCTGTGTCACTGCTATTCCCATTTTTTTTTCTTTGTTAATTTTTTTTTTAATATATTTTTTTTGCAGCATCAGGTTCTGTTGCTGCATCATTAGTGTTCTCCCTTCTGTATCGCAGATGTTCATCCCTCTGCTTTCTTAATTTTTTTTTATTTAATTTTCTTTGCCACAGCAGTAAATAATATTTAGGGCATAATTTCTGTTTCCCCTTCTGTGTTGCAGGTGTTCCTCCCTCTGCGTTAGCAGGGGTTCCCTTTTTTATTTGGCTTTCTGAATTTTTTTATTTTTTTCTCAACAGCAGCAAAACAATTTTCTCCATAATTGCTGTTCATCCTTCTGAGTCGCAGGTGTTCTTCTTTCTATATCACCAGTGGTTATTTTTTGGCTTTCCTATTTTTTTTTACATTTATTTTACTTTAATTCTTACAGCAGCAGCAGTAAAAAAAAAAATATCTCCATAATTGCTGTACCTCCTATGTTCTGTATTTAAAAAAACAATAATAAAATGGCTTGTAGTTCACCTAACACAAAACTATTGCACCCAAGCACCAAATTCCCATCCCACACTCTAAAATAAAAAGTTATAAAATCCCCGAAAAAAATCCCCATCATGTCCAAAAGGCCAACAAGGAGAGGCAGACACTCACAGGCAGCTAAAAAAGGGCAAGCAGCCTCTGTCCACAGCGAAAAGTGGTGATCATGGACATGGTGCATTCTCTGCAGGAAGGGCATATGCCGTTTGTCTTTTTTTTCTGGGGCTGGTCATGTTATTCAGCCACAACATGCAGAAGAGGTGGTGGAGTGCATAACTAAGCCATCCTCATCCTCCTTATCCTCTGTCACCCAGGCTCATACTAGTTCTCCTTCCACACAGCTGCCAAAGCAGACGTCACTGCTAGCCAAGCCTATTTGTTTACATCTAACTGACAAATGTCAGACCTGTGATATTGTGGCAAGTGCTCGGCAGGGGTGGATGGGCTGACGGGTGTTGTTTTTTTTTTGAATTTTGGCGAGTCGGCTTCATCGTGACAATGCTGAACTCTGGGTTGACAATGGATTACAACGAAGGAACCATTTTTTGGCTTTTTATTTAATTAATGGACTTGTCAAAAACTGTTGTTTTGTTTTTTGTTCAGTTAAAGGAATTGTTCAAAAAACTGGTCTTTTTATTTTGTACTGAATTTAACCCTTTAGTGAACAGGTAGGGGTACACGTACCCCTTATTCATTCACAAGGGGGAGGGGCAGCATCAACTAATGAACTCCCCTGCCCACAGACCCCCACAACCACCAGGCAAGGGTTGTGGGGAAGAGGCCCTTGTTCCCATCAGCATGGGGACACCATCCCAATGCCAAGGGCACATAGCCTGGTAAGCCACAGGGAGGGAGGGTGCTTCATCTTCCATCCCATTTTCTGCCCTGCCAGGCCTCTGCTTGGATGAAGGATCTGGTAGGAATTTAGGGGAGACCTCACTCTATGCCTAAAGGGTCTGGTATGGCTTTTAGGGGCAACCCCACTCACTTTTTAAAGAAAAAATTTTACTGTGGGGTCCCTTCTAACCTTCTTACCAGACCTAAAGGGTCTGGTATGGATTGGACCCCACGCTTTATTTTTTAATAAAAATGTCATTGAAAAAAAAAATGTCAGTCCTGCTGCAGCAGGTTCTATGCATTGGACAGATGTGCAACTTTGCAGGTAGTTTAAGGAGACCCCCAGGCATGATATTTAAAGGGATTTTTCTTTTTTTTTTTTACTTTAAGCAATGAAAAATGACTGCCCCTTTAAAAATGGTACATTTTGAAAAAATGTTTTTCACTGATTCATGTCCCCCCAAGGGATCCCATACCCCTTTTATGGCCAATAACTTGCATATAAGCCTTCAAAATGACACTTTTGAATTTACAAGTTTGAGTACCATAGACTTGCATTGAGTTCGAAGTTAGCAGTCAAACGTTCATTAGGTTTGAATGTTTGACCGCAAACAGAACATGGGGGGTGTTCGACCCTTCACTACTATTTAGCAGTTTTATGTTAACTGACTATTGCATGGTCATGTAACATTGCGTGCAAGTGAAATTGTTATGATATTTTTCACACAAATAGATCTTTCTTTGGTAGCATTAGATCACCACTTGTTTATTCTTTTTTTGTTTATATGGCAAAAAATAGAAACATTTAAAAAAAAAATTATATTTTGTACTGTTATAAAACATATCCAATAAAAAAACCTAATTTCTTTATATATTTAAGCCAAAAATGTATTCTGCTACATGCCACGCAAGGCACAGGGAGAATATGCAAACTCCATGCAGGTAGTGCTATGGTGGGGATTAGAATGAACGACCCTAGTGCTGCTTGTTGAAAGTGCTAACCATTCAGCCACTGTGCAGCTATAGATGCTATACTGTAATGGCAGTGATCAGTGACTTATATTGTGACTGTGATAGGGTGGCAGGCCATCTGGCACAAACAGACACTGACAGCGCTAGTGACACTAATACAGTGATCAGTAATAATACTGATACTGTACTAATTACACTGGCTGGAAGGGGTTAACATCTAGGGGTAATCAAGGGGTTATGGTAGTTAAAACAGGGAGTACTGCTTTAAACCGATACCTAAACAGAAACACACATACTTTAGAGATCACATATACTGTATATAATAGGTACCATAACAAACAACTGCAGTCAAAAAAGAATTTGAAAAAAGTAGTTTTTAAAATATCGTATATATGTTAGACATACTAAAAACATAACCATTAATCTGAATGTTCCAACTGGGACCCTGATATTTTAAACAACAAATGTAATTATGTTTATAAAATACATAAATTCATCCCACATTTACTGCAACATGCATAATTAGAGATGGCAGAAATGTACCTAATATAATTAGATTTTGCTCAACAAATAAAAATAACAAGTTTTGGAATACCTTACATACAGTCCATACATTCGACATATGACAGGTCTTTGTTATAAGTAATTAAAGAAAGTATTTACCTTATTTCTTGACCAAAAGTCATTAAAAAATGTTATTTTAAAAAGTCTCTTTAATTCATGAAAATGTATTTAAGAATGTACACATTTCAAAAATGTAAAAAAATAAATAATTCCAATTTTCCAGAAAATGTAGTACAATAACTGAATATATCATAAAATATGTCTACTAAAATATGTCTACTATCCCCGGGCAATAGGGGATCATGGGGCCCCTATGTCCTTGCCCACACTCAAACCACACCCAAAAAAGCCAATGAAAGGTACCAAGGGCATCTCATGGGGCCCCCTACTGACCCCGGGCCCTCGGGCAGTGCCCGAGTTCCCAAATGGTCAGTCTACTATCAGCAATCCCTCCCTTGGCAGTCCTACATGGCTGGCACTCACTCCACAAGATAAGTCACTATGTAATGAGGGGGATATATCCACTAGTTACCCGCTTACCCAGAGGATCAAAAGAGGACAAGCCCTGACTTCTGCACACCCTGCTAAGTTATGAGGCTCAGCTCCATTACTCCACATAATACATAATTAAAAATCTTATGTATAGTACATTCCTTATTAGTTAACAGCTCTCTTGCCTTCCCCTTACAGCTTCTTCCAGGGACAACTCAAACATTTTCAGCATCCCTATACTTCTATTGTATTAGTATAAACTTTTTTTACTGTTGGGACATGGAAGGTTTTGGAAGAATTTACCTGGCACTGATCTCACTAAGACTATAAAGCACTCACCTAGAGGGATCAGTTGCTTTCCATTCCAACAGCTACTATTATAAATTATTTATTTACTAATGAGCAAAAAGGTTGTTAACTTTGCGAGGGAAGTTACACATTGCAAGGGAATTTTCCCTAGAGCTTAGTGAATGTGTAAACCGGGTGGGCTCCCCAGGATACGGTGAAGTCACAAACGAGGAAAGCAACCCCAACACCAGCTTTTGCCACAACAGAATTTTACTTAGATGTGGCAAATAAACACAACCACAAATGCTGGAAACATACAATAAATTTACATACACCCAGCCCAAAGGCTGAGACCCTTGTGCTGCACAGCACGGCGCCTTCTGATGGATGAAGGTAGAAAGTGAAGTAATTTACCTACTGGCGGGCACAACTAAGCTGCCACACCTCACCTGTTATTACCCTAAATCAGTGTATGGGTGTACGGTATGGGCTAGCCTGCGGTGCAGCACAACAGCTTACAATCTTACACAAATCTACAGTATTCCCCCTCCCATAACTGGTCCTGTAGCATGTGCCTGAGTATTCCTTCTGAGCAAAACGCCAGTCTGGCTTGAGTTTGTAAGATTTTATTAGCTCTCCAATGTGAAATGTCACTTTAAGTTGTGGAGTCCTTCCAATAATCAGTAACAACACTTGTGGCCTGACACAAACAGAGACCCTAACTAACTAACTATAGGCTGGACTCAGTCTCAAGGCGCCAACACTGAAATGAGGTGTATGCACAATCTTACCGACCCGGGTCTGCTTTGCATCCACTGGTGACTCTGAACAGAACAAATGTCTCTCCAACAAGCATGCGGTCTCGCCGTACATGTTGCTTAGTTCCTCTGCTCTCATCAGCCTTCCTGGCAGCAATCTCATCAGCACTCCTGGCAGCAATCTCATCAGCATTCCTGGCAGCAATCTCATTAGCATTCCTGGCAGCAATTTCATCAGCATTCCTGGCAGCAATCTCATCAGCTTCCTGGCAGCAATTTCATCAGCTTCCTGGCAGCAATCTCATCAGCTTCACTCAGCTGCAGCTCTGGTTACTGAGGGACGCTTTCACACCTGGATGTCATCAGATTCTCAGCTCACACAGCCCCTTATTCACCATGCTCCAAAACATGGCTTCTCTCTCTCCTTCCTGTTCTCTCCAACTCTGAGTGCAAAACCCCACCTCTTCGTGAATATACAAATATAAATGCAATCTGAGGCTGTGTTAGAAAAACAGTGACATCTTGTGGCTAAACCGCGGAATGTCAGTCAAAACATTAATTTACTTCCACACAAACAGTGTTCAAACAATGAGAGCGGTTTCCCCATTTTACATTGCAAAGAGTAGCCAGTGTCAGGGATCCGGGTATGACCAGAGGTGTGCGGACTGACACAGGGAAACGCAGACTTCAGCTATGGTATAATAATAATATTTATTATTAGCTGCACAAATAAACAAACACATTGCAAACAAGCTAACCTTAAGCTAATAGGTAACACAGTGCTAACAAACTCATAGGTACACAGTGCAAACAAACAAACAAACAAACAAACCAATAGGTACACAGTGCAGTCAGGGCTGGAGAGGTGGAGTGGTCAGGCAGGCCAAGCCCACAGCATGGATTTCCTCAGGACGCGGGGTCTAAGTCCCAGCCTGCTATTCACCAGGGCCCCTGATGGTGGGGATGGACTTGGTGCAGACTGGAACCAGGTCGCGACCCCTGAGTGCGTCCGGCTGTGGTAGAGAGTGCTGGCAGGTCCGAGCGGGATGGATGGATGGATGACAGTCAGGAGCGACGTGGTCAGACTAGCCGGGTCAGTAACGGTGGGGACAGGCACGGTACAAGCAGCAGACAAGGGTAGTCAGGTCACACGCCAGGTTCAGTAACTCACGGGCAGCACAGTAGAGAGGATCAGGCAGAAGGATGGTCAGGGACAAGCCGGGGGTCAGAGCAGGAGAATGTCAGCATGGATCAGAACAGGCAGGGTCGGCAACAAGGAACACACTACAGGAACACAGGAATCAGGAACAGGAATGCAGGTTACAAGGTACAGGGGCCCATGGAAAAACACACACCAAGGCACAGACTGCAGGTCTGGCAATCCCTTAAATACACCTGCAATCAGCCCCAGGTGATGGCTAATTGCCGAAGTGAACCTCTGGTTGTTGAGAGCACCCGCTGGCCAGCCCTGGTACTGCAGCCCACAAGGCAGGTGAGTCCCACCACTATTGGCAAGTCCATTCCTGACAGTACCCCCCCCCCTCAAGGAGCGGCCTCAGGACGCTCCAAACAGTCCTAGCTGGGCAAAATGTTCCACCGCCCGGGTCCGGTGACTGGCGGGATATCAAAGACTGGCACATCGGGCTGGGCACCGGACGGAGGCACTTCGAGCTGGATACCGGACGGAGGCACTTCGAGCTGGACACCGGACGCCGGATCACCAGGCGGAGCAGCGGGCACCGGGCCACCAGGCAGAGCAGCGGGCACCGGGCAACCAGGCAGGGCGGCGGGCACTGGGCCATCTGGCTCGACAGTGGGCATCAGGTCACCAGGTACAACAGCGGGCACCGGGTCATCAGACATTGGATCGTCTTGCTCGACTGCGGGCACCAGGTCATCTGGCTCAACAGCGGGCATCGAGTCACCAGACACGACAGCGGGCATCGGGTCACCAGGCATCACAGTGGGCACTGGGTCATCAGGCATTGGATCGTCTGGCAAGACTGCGGGCACCGAGTCATCTGGCAAGACCGTGGGCTCCGAGTCATCTGGCAAGACCGCGGGCCCCGAGTCACCTGGCGGAACAGCGGGCACCGAGTCGTCTGGCAAGACTGCGGGCACCGAGTCATCTGGCAGGACCTCGGGCACTGAGTCATCTGGCAAGACCGCGGGCTCCGAGTCATCTGGCAAGACCGCGGGCCCCGAGTCACCTGGCGGAACAGCGGGCACCGAGTCGTCTGGCAAGACTGTAGGCACCGAGTCGTCTGGCAAGACTGCGGGCTCTGAGTCAACTGGCAAGACAGCGGGCACCGAGTCATCTGGCGGAACAGCGGGCATCGAGTCATCTGGCATAATAGGATCATCAGGCTGGATCAGTTCATCAGGCTGGGTAGAAACATTATGCTAGGTGGAGACATCAGGCTGGGTAGAGGCATCAGGCTGGGTAGAGGCATCAGGCTGGGTAGAGGCATCAGGCTGAATTGTGGGCGCCGAGGCACCAGGCTGCACCATGGAAGGCAGGTTCTCAGATGGGAGGCTGACCGGTTTGGATACTGGCAGGATGGTATTGGTTGGAAAGAACTTTCGCCTTTTCCTGGTTTTAGTTACCGGAGCACTGTAAGTAAGCGCAGGTTTGTAAACGGATGGAGCAGCTGGAGACAGAGAAGAGCTGGAGGATGGAACAGAGGAGGGAGCAGTTGCTACAGAGGACTTCTTTACAGGGTTGAAGAAAGGATAGGTGCAGCGAGTGGGAGCAGGGGACTGGTATGTGGTAGTTAGCAGAGTATACTGGGCCATCACTGGGCGTGCTGTCGGGGATGCAGGAAGAGTGCCTTGAGCAGAGGAATAATGTTGCAAGCCAACTGAGGCTGGGTGTAACAAATCTGTCCATGTGTGCAGTACTGGTTTAACAGAACTCAGCTTACACCTAGCCTGTCTAATCAAAGACTGCACTGCGTTTATGCAATCCATAAGCACATGTGATGGACATGCTGCATAGTGCTCATGGAAACAATCTGGATCATCCTCCAACAACCATACCAGTGATTCCACTTGATCCACACTAAATGGGGGAAAAAAAGTCATCCCTGCTTTCAGGGGTACAGGACCGAGCCAACTCAGCACAAACCTGGATCAATGGCTGCACCTCAGAAAACTCTGTGCCCTGATCAACTAGACAATGAGTGATCCTTATACACTCTAGCAGTTGATCCCGGGTATACCTCTTAAGAGTCTGATAAGCATAATCTTTGTCATCAAACACTAGCAGAGATAAATACACCACCTCATCAAGATCCATCCTTCCCAGCAACAATAAGCCAAGATGGCCTCCCTGTGCAGCCACTTCTGGTCAGGTTTGTGGCCTTGGTGTAATGTCAGGGATCCGGGTATGACCAGAGGTGTGTGGACTGACACAGGGAAATGCAGACTTCAGGTATGGTATAATAATAATATTTATTATTAGCTGCACAAATAAACAAACAGTGCAAACAAGCTAACCTTAAGCTAATAGGTAACACAGTGCTAACAAACAAACCAATAGGTACACAGTGCAGTCAGGGCTGGAGAGGTGGAGTGGTCAGGCAGGCCAAGCCCACAGCATGGATTTCCTCAGGGCGCGGGGTCTAAGTCCCAGCCTGCTATTCACCAGGGCCCCTGATGGTGGGGATGGACTTGGTGCAGACTGGAACCAGGTCGCGACCCCTGAGTGCGTCCGGCTGTGGTAGAGAGTGCTGGCAGGTCCAGGTCCGAGCGGGATGGATGACAGTCAGGAGCGACGTGGTCAGACTAGCCGGGTCAGTAACGGTGGGGACAGGCACGGTATAAGCAGCAGACAAGGGTAGTCAGGTCACACGCCGGGTTCAGTAACTCACGGGCAGCACGGTACAGAGGATCAGGCAGAAGGATGGTCAGGGACAAGCCGGGGGTCAGAGCAGGAGAATGTCAGCATGGATCAGAACAGGCAGGGTCGGCAACAAGGAACGCACTACAGGAACACAGGAATCAGGAACACAGGAACAGGAATGCAGGTTACAAGGTACAGGGGCCCATGGAAAAACACACACCAAGGCACAGACTGCAGGTCTGGCAATCCCTTAAATACACCTGCAATCAGCCCCAGGTGATGGCTAATTGCCGAAGTGAACCTCTGGTTGTTGAGAGCACCCGCTGGCCAGCCCTGGTACTGCAGCCCACAAGGCAGGTGAGTCCCACCACTATTGGCAAGTCCATTCCTGACAGCCAGTCACATGAAAGCAAATTTAAAAAAAACAGGATTTTACCTTCCAAATGATTGGATGATTAAAATTAGCAGAATGTCACCCTATTAACCAAGCTCTGTCAAATTTCCCTTGCAAAGTAGACAATCTTTTTGCCTTTAGTAAATCAATCCAATATTCTCAATTGTATGTAAAGCACTTTTTTTGGATAGAGTAGGGAAAGGTTAGACCTTTGTCAGCTTTTTATTGTTGTCTGTGTCCCCAGTGTCCCCACTGTGTCTTGGAGTCTACTGTCACCAAGACAGAAATGAGAGGAAATCCAAACATTTTGCCATCAGACCAGAAGGTGAGGGAAAATCCTCCAGTTGGGACATCTGTTCTTATGACAACTATGACAATTATAAGATGGCCATACTGCAAGCAATGTACTCTACAAAACAATTCAAGCCCTCCAAGTTCAAAACATTACCATATATTTGGGGTCCGTGTCTGTAATAGCCACCATTCTGCATTACATGTACTTGTGTGTACAACTAACAATGCTAGTGCTCACATGTCTAAAGCTCCAAAAAGAACTTAAGATGGCCATAGATGAACCAGCTGAATTTATTTTCATGAGTGGTTGTTCCAGTTCGACAAAATTGATTGTTAGATCTGTTGAATGGACAAGAATCCCGCTGTCAGAATACAATGCCCCAGCAGGGGGATCCCTCCATCCACTTCATTTGTGTGGATGGAGGAATGAATGAATCTGTTCCTATTGGCCATCTAAACAGTGCAATATATGATGTGCTCTAATCCCCCACTTCAGACTGTTTGGCTGCATACTGTGAGCCATTTCTACTGAACTGTGTCTGGCTGACATATTTGTGTTTAGTTGATGCTGAATAAAGGATCTCAATGTAACATGAATTGAAATTGAAGTGCCAAACCACTGCTAAGACGTCCAGATACAACTTTATCCCATTAAGGGCTTGTTCACATAATACGTGCATGAAAACGGATGAATATTGCATGTAGATTACACCTGCAGAGACATCAGTTTACGTCAGTTTTCATGCGCACTTCAATGAGTTTTATGCATGTTGCAGATTCCTGTGTAGAAAAAAATCTGCAAGTGATACTAGTGTTGTGGTGTGAACAGGGCACATAGAGAACAATTGATTCTCTATGTGTAGAGTGCAGAAAAACTGATGTCTCTGCACCATGGTGTGAACAAGCCCTTACATTCATGAGTACTATCAAAAAAAGAAGCCTGTGTGTTTTGGGGGTCCAAGCATCCCCTTCATCAGGGCTTGACTGGCAACAATGTGAATAAGCCAGAAGTGAACTGAACCTACAATGGAATTTTTCCAGTACCATTGTAGGTTCAGTTCACTTTTGGCTTGTCACATTGTTATCAGTCAAGCCCTGATGAAGAGGGGAGCTTAAATCCCCAAAACACGTTTGTTATTTTTTTGTACTCCTGACATTTATTGGAATACATTTGTATCTTGGCCTCTTAGCAGTAGTGTGGCGCTTCAATTTAAATTCTCGTTACATTACACTACCAGTCAAGGAGACTATGTAGATCCACTGGGGTGTAGAAGTTGCCTGCCCAGGAGCCAGATCATTTACACCAACATCAATACCAAGATAACAATACCAATAAGATAACCCTATGGGTCCAGCGCTATCTTTCCACTTTCCTCATCCTAAAGGATCATAATGTCAGCAAAAGTTGGCATGGATTAGAAGACTTGGTACACCTAGCTTGTATATTTTTCATGCATGGTGCTGCTCTGTTCTGCAGCACAGACCTGGCTGTCACTGCTAATGTCACTAGTGAATGGAATAGCAGATGTGTGGGGAAGCGAAGGAGAGCAGAAGGGCATGGGATGTTGCAGCCACAGAGAGTTGAAGGAGAGCCCCACACACCACCCAGGAAAACAAAGGAAATTGTAATTGGTTGCTGTGCAGCCTGGGAGAGGACAGAATCCACTGGGAACCTCTTGGGATTGTAGGGGATGTAGTTCCCAGAGACAGTTTCCTATGGAAGCATTGACTGCATGAACTACAAGTCCCAGCATGACAGGGAACTGGAAAAAGGAAAAAAAACTAGTTTTTGGGCTCGAAACAGTCATGTAGACAGTGTGAGGTGAATATTAAAGTGGGTTGCTGTGCCAGAGGGCTGTCTGTTGGAGGGTTCACTGCAGTGTCAGGAATACAGGGAGACTCCACTGTCACATCATCGCAAACGTCATAGGTGTGGGGACCATGATCACTGAGTCCTGTGTCACTGCTCGCATCGCTAGGCCAGTGGGAAACTGTCCTGTGTCGCAGCTGACATCTCCAGGTCCAGACCTCCAGAAGGGGAGGAGGCAAAATTCAAGATTGTTTGGTGGTGAGAGGTCGTTGGCCACAATATCTTGCCCATTGCTTAAAGGCACAGTTTCACCTATACAGTTTGGGCACTCAAGCCCAGTATTGTTGGATCCACTCAAGATCGAGCACTTCAATGCTGAAACTTTGGGCCCCAACAGTCACAACACTTTAGCCAGTGGGAGAGATTTGACCTTTAGTTCTTGCCACCACTTTTTAGTTAGTTTAATTGGGTTTAGGGCTTAGGGGCAGAGACATTTGGTCCTCTAGTTATTTATAGAATTACACAATATTGTGGGGCACTTACTGTTATTTTTATCTTGGCTATTAATTTTCTGTGTGTGTGTTGCACAAATAAATATTCCTTCTTCAGTCTTGGTGTGTCAGAGTGTGGTGCTGCCCACAGAGGCATTGGCACTGAAAAGAGGGGACCCAAGAAACATTGGCTCCTCTGGGGATGTGTTACACAAAAAACACATTAAATTATCTTTATACACAGAACTATCATCAGAAGTTGGAAAGGCTTTTTATATTCCCTCAGGGGACCCTTTACACATAAAACTTGTCCTTGTTTAAAGGATAAGTTCATCTTTGGAACATGTCACATGTTACACCCGTTTTTAGGGTGGAACATGTAACATGTTCCCATACCCGCAGCCATACTTAACCCCCCCCCCCCTCACTCTGGCAAATAGTACGGGGAGAAGTTTCCCGGTACTGTTTGTCAGATTTGATAACAACACGTCCGTGCGGGGCTCCTCCCACACAGCCGCATCACTCATTCACAGTGTTCTGTGAATGAGTGCCTACAAGTCCCAACAGCCTTAGCAGCTGTGGGCTTGTAGTTTTCAATGAACTATCATGGTGCTGTGGAGCGCTGTGGTAGTTCATTGAAGCTTCCTGTCAGTATATCTTCTTGCTCGTACATCCCCTACGGCAAGCAGATATTATGACAGGTCTGCAGGAGACCTGCATGGCATCAGCGATCTACTGATCACAGGTGCAATGCTTTCCAGGCTCCTTTGGACAAAAATAATAAATGCACATTTTTTTTACCTGAAAAAAAAAATGCATTTATTATTTTGGTCCAAAAGGTGATCTTATCCTTTAATCTGAGCTGTGGTTAAAAAGTGCTACATTTATTATTGTCAGTGCTGCCAGGGGCGGACTGACCATTTGGAAACTCGGGCCCTGCCCGAGGGCTGTAGGGGGCCCCACGAGATGCCCCTGGTAACTTTTTCATAGGCTTTTTTGAGTTTTGGCAAGGACACAGGGGCCCCATGATCCCCTATTGCCCGGGGGCCCCATGAGTTGTCAGTCCACCCCTGATGCTGTCTGCAGCTCCATACCAAGCAGAAACCAAAATAATAGGTGGTCCTATAGGGAAGGTACAGGCAGCACTGAGGCCTTAACCCCCTCTGAATTCTGCAGCCCTCCATGCCATGTATCCCTGTGTCTCCTCTGTTATATTTTTAGAAATAAAAGGCTGAGCCCACATCCTGCAGCCATGTTTCCACTGTTACTGTTAAAATATTGAGCTTGCAGTCTCCCACAGCCGCCAACCAGTTCAGAGAAACAAACAGAATAGTAACTGGTGGCTTGTGTTGTGTGAATGACAACAACTGGGGAGCAGGAACAGTGATTCACAATAACACAAGCTGGAAACAGCCCACAGGAGCAACTACTACACAAGTGACACCCTTGGTCAAAGGAGACAGGCTTCTGACTGCACAGAAAGGTGGGGGAGGTGCGGGAATAGAGCTGATGGTTGTGGAAGATTGTGGACTCCATCTTTTAACGTAGCCAAAGAGGCATAACTTGATAATGGGGAGGGGACCATGGGAGGTTGTGGGCTCAACCCTTTATTTGTACAAATGGAACAGAGGGGGCAAAGTCATGGAGAGCTTCAGATCTGTTTGCAATGTTCAAGGGAGGCAGCAGTGCGGGTTCTGGGTGCTCTGTGTCTGCACTGCCCCCCCTTCTCTTTGCAGTCAGACAGAAGCCCGTCTAGTTATCGGATAGCGGTGGGCTGTGGGAGGGGCTAGCTATCTAAAACCTCTTCTTAAGCCCCAAAGCACCAATTTTAGTGGTGATATGTGATATGTGAACATGGTTCCCTGGGGGATTTAACAAGCCTTACTAACAGTGCAATGCAGGCCGATCATGGCAGTTGGGAGGGGACAGTAGGGTGCTGTACATAGCTTTCTGAAAATATCATAGTACCCAGCATCCATACTCCTCTTCAGAGCCCTAAATCCTGATGCAAATAGTGAGATGGCTTCTTGGGAAGAGTTATGCAATTATCAAAATGTTTTAATTGGTAGGTGAGTGTAAAAGTGGGCATTCATTTTCATGCTGCATTTGCTTGCAGACCCCACTACATAATGCCCAATGCTGAGCCTCCATGACTGAAAGAACTGAAATCCAATGAATGAACAGGCCAAGAACAGTTAGGCTCAGAACAAAATTGCTAAATGATGCTGAAAGTCCTCCAGCCAGGAAATGTGTCAGGTTCTATCTGATTTGCTGCAGCTTGAAATGCACACTAAAAGTGTTAAGTTTAATAGTAAAAAGTTTAAAGCACTGAGCAAACTGTTGGCACTATATAAATCCTGTATTATAATAATAATAATAATAATAATAATAATAAAAAAGTAAACAATTTCAGTACAGGAGAGGAACGTGTACAACCACAAGACTAATGGTTGGAGTTCAGCTTTAATACCTCTATCACTAGTGTTTCTAGTGTAATCATTTAGCAGGTGTAAATTAGTGTAAATCACTTTCGTTTCTAAAATAATATAGAGTTTAACAATTTGTGATATATTTGTAATAGCTTACAGTTTTAAGTTAGGGATTTCCAAGAATAAAGTCTGGCTCAATTTGCATTCATACATGTCTCATTTTGCAGTTTATCTGGCTTCAAAATCATAATCCTGGGCTGTCATAAATCTAAGAAGGAGACATGAGCTGGAGGGTACATTAAATTATTTATTGATTCACTTTACATAACAGTAGTCTACCAGTATGCTTCCTAATCAACAGGAAGGTGAAGGGAGGGAAATCTCTAGAGCAATATATTTCACAAATTGTTCTCTCATCACGTCTTCCAAGTTTCTTAGTAATACAGTTTGCTTGACACCAACTTTTACTTCATAAAGTTCTCCTCGAGGCTTACTGTATCTGGGTTCATACTTAAGCAGAGGGGGAGAAAGGATGTCACAGTTAAAAGATGGATATCATATGCCAGTAATAAAAAAAATGGATTGGAGACATTTCTTAAAGACATCAGTGAATAAAAGGAACATTTCCTATTCTGATGACAGCCACCAGGTCACCATTAAAAATGCAAAGGGTGAGCTTCCCAGAGGGGACACTAACATCAATAAAAACCTGACAAGGGTTTTAACTCCACCCTATCCAGAAATGTAAAAAAAATTGTTTGAGTTATAAACAGACTTTAAACCAAAGCCCACTTTTAGTGGAATTTTTATATTTTGATAGAGCCATACTTTTAAAGACAACTGCAGGATTTTCCTAAATGCTGCCAACCACAGGGGCTATGCCTGGTCTGCCCAGCCGATGCTATACCTTTTGATGCCTTTAAAACTCTGACTTAATTTTTCTTGTTCAAACATTTTATTAACAACAAAGCAATGTAACAGGGACAGAGACATTACCAATATAATATAGGCATTGTACTGACAACAAAACATAAGAAATAAAAAATCACAACTTCAGTGTCCTTATAGTTAGGAAGGAAAGAGAGGATCACAAAAACAATACTAAGTTTTTCGTGCTTACTAGTGGGTGGGAGTTGTTAGCAATAGATGTTGTGAAGTTGATCAGTTAGGGTAATGGCTCACTGAAACATTATGAAAGGTTGTAGAAATTTAGGGGGGGATCGAAAGGGGGCGGGAATGGGGGAAAAAAAAAAGGGGGGGGGAAGAGGAAGGGTAATAGTAATGACTCCATGAGCAGTAGGTAGGGACATGGCAACACCTATGCATCATATGGGGTGAAACATGGGCATTGTCTAAGGCGTACTACAGACAAATCAGGGGAGAAGGAGAGATTCATCAAAGGTGGGAGAAAACATTCTACCCAGGGGCTCCAAACATTTAAGAATTTAGGGACCGTGTCAAGAATTATGGCTTCCACTTTTGCATGTATCATAGCTTGTGTGACTCTGGTCTTAACCGCTGTAATATTTAATGAGGGGGATTTCCAGGATTTCGCAATGACCTGTTTGGCCACTGTGGTGACTTGCAGAAGGAGTTTGAATTGCGAGTTAGAGAAGCCAGGAAGGCGTTGATTAAGTAGGGCGGTTATCGGGTTGGATTGTAGTTTAGTAGTGCAAAGTATGGATAACATGTTAAAAATTTCCACCCAAAAGGTTTGAGCTACCGGGCAGTTCCACCATATATGGTAGTGTGTTCCTAGGTCGGCACACCCTCTAAAGCAGTTGGGCGAGTAGTTGGGGGTGTATTTAGCAATTCTCGCTGGGACTAAATACCATCGTGTTAAGACTTTATAATTGGTTTCTAGAGCTACAATGTTTTGCGAAGATGATTTTGTATTAGTCCAGACATGGTCCTACTCAGAGTAGTCTAATTGCCTGCCTAGGTTAGTTTCCCATTTACGGGTGTAGGGGGGGGACATGGTGGCCGGAGTTGTGAGGAGGGAATATAGGCATAAAATAAGGCCCGTTCAAAGAGAGACATGGAGTTAGGTTGGTTTGTTATTGTTGTGTAGGGGGCGTAAAAGTGCTGTAGCTATAAGTATCTAAAAATTTCGGAAGCTGGAAGACTGTATGTTTCCCGTAGTGAGGCAAAGGATTTAAATTTATTCCGCTGTAGGAAATGGTGTGTACAGAGCAGGTTAGCAGAGGTCCATGCTTGGAATTCTGACTTCATTTTTTACATATTTGACACATGAGGATTAGAGATGAGCGAATCGAACCAGGCGAAGTGGAATTCGATTCGAATTTCAGGAAAAATTCGATTCGCGTCGAATCCGAATATTAGCCTACTTCGGGTGCGCGAATCGGATTTTTCCCGATCAGCCGGCAAAAGTGTCCCTGCAGAGAGCTCCGCTATTTCTGACAGTTCTCTGACAGTTCCTTCACATGTACAGCGGTTGAAACATTGTATCTATTTGTTTCCATTTAGGATACAGATGTTTTTATTCGGAAACAGATACAATGTTTCAACCGCTGTAAATGTGAAAGTCAGAGAACTGTCAGAAATAGAGGAACTCTGCAGATACACTTTTTGCCGGTTTGGAATTATTCTTATTTTCATCCTACTTCTTCTTCTTCATCCTCATCCTCAGAAGAAGAAGAAGAGGATGAGGATGAAGAAGAAGAAGAAGAAGAAGAAGTAGGATGAAAATAAGAAGAATTCCAAGCTGGCAAAAAGTGTATCTGCAGAGCTCCTCTAAGTGTATCTGCAGAATAGAGGAGCTCTGCAGATACACTTTTTGCCGGCTTGGAATTCTTCTTATTTTCATCCTACTTCTTCTTCTTCTTCCTCTTCATCCTCATCCTCATCCTCTTCTTCTTCTTCTGAGGATGAGGATGAAGAAGAAGAAGAAGAAGAAGAAGTAGGATGAAAATAAGAAGAATTCCAAGCCGGCAAAAAGTGTATCTGCAGAGCTCCTCTATTCTGCAGATACACTTAGAGGAGCTCTGCAGGTACACTTTTTGCCGGCTTGGAATTCTTCTTATTTTCATCCTACTTCTTCTTCTTCTTCTTCTTCTTCTTCCTCTTCATCCTCATCCTCTTCTTCTTCTTCTGAGGATGAGGATGAAGAAGAAGAAGAAGAAGTAGGATGAAAATAAGAAGAATTCCAAGCCGGCAAAAAGTGTATCTGCAGAGCTCCTCTATTCTGCAGATACACTTAGAGGAGCTCTGCAGATACACTTTTTGCCGGCTTGGAATTCTTCTTATTTTCATCCTACTTCTTCTTCTTCTTCTTCTTCTTCATCCTCATCCTCATCCTCAGAAGAAGAAGAGAATGAGGATGAGGATGAAGAAGAAGAAGAAGAAGTAGGATGAAAATAAGAAGAATTCCAAGCCGGCAAAAAGTGTATCTGCAGAGCTCCGCTAAGTGTATCTGCAGAGCTCCGCTATTTCTGACAGTTCTGTGACATTCCCTCCATACAGCGGTTGAAACATTGTATCTATTTGTTTCCATTTATGGAAACAAATAGATACAATGTTTCAACCGCTGTATGGAGGGAATGTCACAGAACTGTCAGAAATAGCCTATTTCTGACAGTTCTGTGACATTCACTCCATACAGCGGTTGAAACATAGCCTATGTTTCAACCGCTGTATCTATCTGCAGAGCTCCGCTAAGTGTATCTGCAGAGCTCCGCTATTTCTGACAGTTTTGTGACATTCCCTCCATACAGCGGTTGAAACATTGTATCTATTTGTTTCCATTTATGGAAACAAATAGATACAATGTTTCAACCGCTGTATGGAGGGAATGTCACAGAACTGTCAGAAATAGGCTATTTCTGACAGTTCTGTGACATTCCCTCCATACAGCGGTTGAAACCGCTGTATGGAGTGAATGTCACAGAACTGTCAGAAATAGGCTATTCATCCTTCTCCTTCTCCATCTTCTCATCCTTCTCCTTCTTCTCATCCTTCTCCTTCTCCTTCTTCTCATCCTTCTCCTTCTTCTCATCCTTCTCCTTCTTCTCATCCTTCTCCTTCTCCTTCTTCTCATCCTTCTCCTTCTCCTTCTTCTCATCCTTCTCCTTCTCCTTCTCCTTGTCCTTCCTCATCTCCAAGGGCATTTAAATTAAAGGTACAGTGTTCTGCACTAATTTAAAGGCTCTCTGAAGCCTAGAAACCCTTTTAATAAGTTAAATTCGTAGCGAATTAATTCGCATCGAATCAAATTTCTTCCTCAAATTTGGCGAATCAGCCGAATCTAATTTTTGAATAATTCGCTCATCTCTAATGAGGATCCTTTTAAAGGATGTATTGACTTCTCCTACCGAGTTAGCATTTCAAGAAACAGTTGCTATTTACTATATGTTATTGACATGGAATGTTTATATGCAAGTGACTACAATACTACTGTTGCAGCAAGTGTTTATGCACTGTTACCTAATACCAGTATTTGCTATTATTGGTTGCATTGAAGGACTTCACCACAAAGGACTATTTCTTTTCTGAAGGCTACACAACATAAAAGTACGACCTTTATTTCATGGGCAACTTCACAATATGATTAGTGGGTTGAACTATGCTCTATGAATTGAACTATGTTGTATTGCTGTTGTTTTCCCATGTTGGTACTTGCCTTAGAAAATACATTTTGCCTCAGTAGTGTTTTGTCACCAGAAGAGGATTTAGCCCTGTATAGGCATATACTATGTGGCACCTGGTCTGGCGATCTTTTTGAGTCCTCTGTGAATGCATATGCTTTGGATATCTAGCATTCTAAGCCGTACTGATGCTCTGTGATGCACATAATTCTATACATGGAATATTACAGTTAATATAAAGTACATGCTTAGAAAGTAATATATACATGCCTTTGTCCTGTTATAAGGGACCTTGTTGCAGCCATCATCACTCTTTGAAATACCATATATACTATATAAAACTAACTCCATCCAATGTGTTCATTCCTACTGTTATGACCCTGTATATATGAAGCTGGAAGCAGTAATCATTTAGTTATTGTAATCATATGGATACATGGCTAGAACATTTTGGCTTGTGATTTAAATCTTTTGACATGTCTGTGGGGGTTGGGAATTAGAACATTTTCCAGGGGTCGGTTGACTAAAAAAAATTACAGCTTTGGATATGTAAATGTTTGTTTGAAATTGTATATCCCCTTTTCAGTCTGTTATGAATGCTGCTGCCAGACTCATCCACCTTACTAACTGTTCCATATCTGCCACCCCTCTCTGCCAATCCCCCCACTGGCTTCCCATTGCCCAACGGATAAAATTCAAAACATTAACAATAACATATAAAGCCATTTATAACTCTGCCCCAAATTACATCTCCAATCTTGTCTCCAAATATCACCCAAACCGTACTCTCCGCTCCTCGCACAACCTTCTGCTCTCTAGCTCCCACATCTCCTCCTCCCATGCTCATCTCCAGGACTTCTCCAGAGCTTTCTCCATCCTCTGGAACTCTCTACCCCAATTTATCAGACTATCGCCTACTCTGATCACTTTTAGGTGATCTCTGAAAACCTATCTTTTTAGGGAAGCCTATCCTGCCCTCAGCCAATAATGGAATCTTCTACTCCTCCTACCAGTTCACCCCCTACAGTTACTACCTTTTGTACCACTAGCCCCTCCCTCTTAGATTGTAAGCTCCAAGGAGCAGGGCCTTCAAAACCCTATTGTATTGAACTGTATTGTTGCTGTATTGTCTCCCGTTATATTGTAAAGCACTGAGCAAACTGTTGCCACTATATAAATCCTGTATAATAATAATAATAATAATATTTTGATGGTTCCTGACTAGAATATTGTAGAAAAATCCAAATATATAATAATAATAATAGTATTAATGTCATTATTATTATCATATTTATAATGTAACACCCTTTAGCTTAGGTAGAGAGCAGTTTGTTGTTTTATTTTTTAGGCAGAGGCTGAGTAGCAGCCTGGGAGGAGTAAGCCTGTGAGTGAGGCAAGAGTTCACCTCAGGAAAAGCTAGGGAGGTTCTGAAGGTCAGAGCTTCTGGAGCCCTCCCACCTCTCCAGAAACCTGAGAGGAGGAGGGATGAAGGAGGTGAGGAGGAATGGATCTACACACTTGAGGGACCTTGGCCAATCCCCTAGCAGGAGGATGGGCATAGTGATGAAGGCAACCCTTAAGTGTCACACAGCCTGGGAGCAGTGAAGGAAGTATTAGGTGAAAGATGGGGTGACAGACTGGATTGTGGAGCCTGGGTGGGGACCCAGGGAAGGGGCCTACCTACAGGCAGGTGCTGGAGAAGAGGATCTCCCCTGTACCACCATCTCCAAGGGAGGACATCCTGAGCAGCAGGGAAGGATCCAGAACAGCAAAAGGCCTGAAGGCAGCCACCAACCCATTAAGCTGGTTGAAAGGATAGTGTGAGTACTCTTACACCCCCTGGGCCAGTTAAGGAGAGAGGGCAGTCAGGTGGAAAAAAACAACTTGCTTCTCATTCAGGGCTGCTGTGCTAAATTGGCAGTTTCTGGCCCCATTGCCTAAGGAATACCCTCAGTGCAGCTGGGTGAAGAGGAGGATTCATCTGGGGTCTGAGGAAGTATACCAGAGAGCTGGAATGCTCTTAAAGGAGAAACTATGTTTGTCCACATCTGTACATAGTTGCTAAGGAGTTTGTTGATTGTTCACTGTTATGTGGCTGCAACCCATTGTTCTGTTGTTTGTCTGGCTTGGGAGCAAACTATTACAGAATGTATGTGTTTATGTGTATTAGCTTAGTGGGGGGGTGTCTCCAGCAGCCCTCCCTACTGATGGGACTGTCTGCTGGTGTGAAGTTTGAATACCTGTGTGTCTCTTGTTACTAAATGTAGATTGCCCCACCCTGTGTCATTATGCAGGGAGGGGGGATTGTTCCCTGAGTGTATATATCTTGTATCTGCATTCATATAAAGTAGCCTACCTCTGGTTTACCTCAAGACTGGTGTAGTCTAGTCTTGTATGGTCTGCTGTGGTGTCTGTTGTCGGTGTTCGGACGGGGAAGCGGTATTCTAACGGAAGTACTCAAGCGCAGTCTGGGTCGGTTCCGTTACAATCACTTTCTGTCTTATAGCAAAAACAGGAAGTGGAAAAAATACCTGCAAATTTCCTGGGAACCACCAGATCACTAGAACTAGTGTCCTCATTGGAAAATTTACCCTCTATTACTTTTCTAGGAGCAACCCAAAATGTGGGGATTTCTTTTACTTTCACTTTCAATGTTAATGGTAAACAGGACAGATATTGATGGTGAATCTCCCTAACGGGGGCACAGACAGCAATAAAAACCTAACAGGTGTTTAATCCCACTCCATTCTGTCCAAAACTAAAAAAAAAAGTTTTGCCTTTAGGTCTACTTTAACCTCTTTTGGATTATTGCTTTTAACTTTGCACCTATTTAGTAAGATGCAGGTTACAGTTGTTCTCTGTCTAATCATTCCCCTATTTTGCTAAACATGCTATACAGTATATGTAGGAGTTCCCTAAATACATAAGTGAAACTCTCAGCCAAGAACCAGGTTGGCCATTATTAAATGGTAGGTAGCCCTGTAAGGGCAAAACATGTGTTAAGGGATTTTAGAAATTACTTTAAAATAAATGAAACATTAGAAATGTGAAACCTAGGAGGCCATCCTAAACTATTTATTTGTTTAAGATGTAATGTATAACCATTTTGAGACAGCACAGTTACATCAACTAAAGTATATGATACAGTAATACAAAAGGGCATATATCCAGAAATTCCAGTTGTGTAGATACCTCTGGCCTAGACATTTGAAACAGATGGGCAGTTCTCTGTTGTTCCGTTTACTCTTAGCCTTTAATCACAGCCTCAAGGTCTGAAATGAACAGACGGTTAAGTGTGACATTTAGACTAAGCTTGTCTAACTCTTAGGAGACAAATGTTGGCAAATATTAAATAGACCACTGAGACAGACTTTACCTAAAATAGAATTTACAAACAATGTCATGCTATTAACATATTTTCTTGCATAAAATGAAGTGAAAAGCTCAGATGACACACTGAAGAAATATCCAATTTACAGTATTTATCTAGCTGAAAGAAAGCAAGAAAAAAATATAATAAGACTTTATTATATATACTGTATATTATTCAATAAATATTGGTAATACATATGCTGCAATTAGTTGCAGTAGAGTATGCTGCAACTTGCTATATTAAAGCATCACCTTAGTTAGGACATGTACATAAGGGGATAGTCAGATTGGGTAGGGATCATCAGATTGCTCTCCATCATGTGTCCTGAGCCAAGATTTTTTGATTAAAGTATGTTAGTAGACAGAAAGGAGTTTCTTATCATGGGTGACCTGCAGCAACTGAGTTTTGTAGTCTCTCCAATCATCCACTACTCCCAGAAGCAGTTAGTTGATGGGTGTCTGCCAGCAAAGCCATTCACACTGTCATTTAATGCCCACAGGTTACAATGTTACTTTGAATCTCTTAAGCTCATGTCTGAACAGTGTTTTAAAACACTCGGGGGTAGGTTTACTAAAGGCAAATAGACTATGCACTTTGCAAGTGCAGTTGCTGCAGAGCTTATAAAGAATACCCAAACACTTGCAAGGAAAAAAAAAACAGTATTTATGCTTGCACATGATAGATGTCAGCAGAGGTTCCCCTTGCTTGCTAAGCTCTGTAGCAACTGCACTTACAAAGTACACAGCCTTTAGTAAATCAACCCTACTGCGTCAGACCATTTTGTCAGCAGCAGTTATTACAGCTGCTATTGTTTACATAACAACCCCCAGCTGTCATGTTGACAGCCAGGAATTGCTGGCAAGTGTGGGGTAAGATGGGGAGAGCAGCAGCAGAGCACAAGGATTTTCAAGTTTTTGGGTCCATGTAGCAAACCCAGTGTCTACAATTAGTTAAATTGGTGGATAGTGGACAGAAGAAGACTAGTAGCAGAAAAACAAAATTCATTTTTTTTCTTTTGTTCCTTTGCTGCTGTAGTTCTGTGCTGATTGGCAAAAATCTATATTAGTGTTTGTCAGTCCATATCATTACGTTTTTAATCACAATCCTTCTTTGCCGATGAAGTCTTGCTTTGTGTATGCAATCATAATATAACCAATTTGGTTGTTATGGTCACAGATGCACCCACAATTTGCACTCTTTGGAAGCTTGACAAGTCAACCATTGTATTGACCACTTGTACTAACTGCTACACATCATAAAACCTAGAGAGCATACAAATAAACAAAAGATAACCACATATTTCAGTGTAGCCTGCACAAATAAAATTTCACCGTTTAATATGTGTATTCACCAGTTTTGTATACTCCTGTATTCCTCAAATATTAAGGTCTGTATGGCAAATAAATTAGTAGACATACATTTCGTTAAACAACAAAAAAGAAAAAACCCAGCTCACCTTACCAACCAGCCTGCAACCTACCGAATTGTCCTAACAGTCTGCGTTAAAAACAGGGGTTTGGTTTGCACACATTTGCAAATACATGCATAAGCTTCAGAGCTTCTTCTTAGCACCCCAGTATTTTCTGCAGTCCTAACTCTATAATTTTGAGAGCCTCCATAGTAGAAGCACATGAATAGCAATGATAGACTGAGCGCAGGTAGGGTTGGAGGGAGCCTACCCCTCCTTAAAGGCACAGGGGTGTACTTGACACCCAGCATATAGCGCATAGCACAATTGCAGCTAAGGTGTCCAGAGCACCCCTCACCAGTATATCAACAGTACAAACAAATGGCAACTGCCCCAATCTATAACTGGCCTTTGCAGCAAGGAGCACATAGAAGGATGTCACCTGTTAACCACTTCCAGACCGGACACTTATACCCCCTTCCTGACCAGGGCAATTTTCAGCTTTCAGCGCGATCACACTTTAAATGACAATTGCGCGGTCATGCAACACTGTACCCAAATGAATTTTTTACCATTTTTTTGAGACAGATAAAGCTTTATTTTGGTGGTATTTATTCACCGCTGGATTTTTATTTTTTTTTGCTATGTAAATGAAAAAGTCCGAACATTTTTTAAAAAAGTGTTTTTTTTATGAAATTTTGCAAATAAATAATATTTCATCATAAATCTTGGCCAAAATTTATTCCGTTATCTTTTTAGTAAAAAAAAAAAATCCAAATTAGTTTATAACCAAAAATTATTATTTTTGTTTTACATTTTTATTCTATTTTTTTATATTATTATTTTTATTTATTTTTTTACATACTGTCACCCTAGCAGTACAGTGTCACCATGGTGACACTGTACTACTTGTGGGGGGTGATGAAGATTTTTTTTTTTTTTACACTGATTGCTTTAACACCCATATAGGATGTAAAAGCAATCATTTCTCTTTCTCTCTGCCTGCATTCTTGCACTCATTGAGAAGTACTGAGTGAGCTGTGATTGGTCACAGCTTGTCACATGGTACAAGGCTGTTGTGACTAGCCTTGTACCATGTGACCTCTGTGATCATTCACAGATTTCACACGTAGTAAGGAATGATGTCACAAGTGACATCTTGCTTACTACTTTGCATGTGATCACTGATTGGCCAATCAGTGATCACATGATCGGGACCTCGTACAGAGTTCCCGTCCGACGATCAGTGTTTCACTGTGTCCGGAGGACACAGCGGGCACCGGATCACGGTGCTGCGCGCTCCCAGGGAGCACGCACAAGCAGGGTGCGGGGAGGCCATTTATAAACGGCCACCCGACCCTGCAGTGCCACCGTCCGGCCGTTTATATGCAACGGCCGGTCGGGAAGTTGTTAAACAACAAAAAAGAAAAATTCTCAACTTACTATCCAGCCTGCTCCTTGCTGCAAAGACTAGTTATAGATTGGGGCAGTTGACATTTGTTTGTACTGTTGATCTACTGGTGAGGGGTGCACTGGACACCTTAGCTGCCATTGTGCTATATGCTGGGTGTCCAGTGCACCCCTGTGCCTTTTAGAAGGGGTGGTTTCCCTCCAGGCTTACCTTCCCCCAGTCTATCCATTTTTATGCATGTGCTTCTACTATGGAGGCTCTCAAAATTATACTGTTAGGACTGTATATAATACTGGGGTGCTGCGAAGAGGCTCTGCTGTTTAAGCATTATTTGCAAATGTGTGCAAACTAAACCCGTTTGTAACGTAAACTGTTAGATACCTTTCTATGTGCTCCTTGCTGAAAAGGCCAGTTATAGATTGGGGCAGTTGATTGTACTGTTGATATACATTTTGTTAAAGCAGATCTGTGAAATAGGTATAGCAACTCGCGTGCTAATATTTGTGTTAAAGCTTATCTGTAGTCAAAATATAAAATCACATATTAATTTCTAGATTGTATTTCAATTATTTCTATCTTATGTTTGTAAACTTACTTTATAAAGAGCCTGTGACGTTTATTTCCTTCTATTCTCCATACCTATTTACTATACCCTATGAGAAGGCCCTGCTGTGTCACACATTCACAGAGCCTGCCTTGTGATCTACAGAGCTTCCAAAAGGAGGAGTTTTAGGAGTCAGTACATGAATCACAGCTTGCAGGGAGCAAGATACCATGGGATATGTAGTCCTTTGAAATTAAAATTAAACAGCAGAAGAGCAAAACTCACAACATGGAAGGAGATTTTTTTAAGTAAGCTTATATTACAGGACTATCAGTGATCTGAGTGTGAGGTATAGCAACCTGCAGTATCAGTATCAAGAGGAGAGTACAAACACATGTTGCTCACTTGCTCATTCCAAGTTAATGTGTTAGATAGAAATAAATCACATTATACAGATAATTACTTTCTTTATAGAGGCAGCGCTGGCCACAAGGAAAAGTGCATCAATATGTGTTAGAGAATTACCATAAAGGCCTAACATGGGTCGAATGCTAAACTAACAATTTTTGTTCGTATTTTGCACCATTAGTGGGTCACAGCATTGGCCGATTTTCATGTGGCCATCAAATTTGAGTGATCGGGCATGTTAGAAATTTTTTGAAAAACTAATGAGTTTCTAATCATTGATGGGAAAATCATGCGAGAAATATAATAAAAAAAGAGCATAAGCTGTGACTTGGAAAGAAAAGAAGATTTTCAACCACTAAAATTCTTTTCTGTAGCAACATAAGGTGAAATTGAAGGCTTGGTTGGTTGAATTTTGAATTTGGCACCATCGGATTACAAAACACATGAAATTTCTGATTTTCAAAAGAAAATTTGTTCAGAATTCAACCCATGTATGGGCTGCCTTACATACACTCACCAGCCACTTTATTAGGTACAACTGTTCAATTGCTTGCTAACACAAATTGCTAATCAGTCAATCACATGGTAGCAACTCAATGAATTTAGGCATCTAGACGTGGTGAAGACGACTTGCTGAAGTTCAAACTGAGCATCAGAATCCCCTGTATGGTTCTCTCGGCAGCAGCTGAAAGTCAGCGGGATGGAGAGGAGATGAATCCAGCTTTCAGCTGCTGCAGAGAGAGCCATACACGGGATCATTTACAGTAATTGCCCCCCGCCATGCCGATCAACCTCCCTGCCCACATCTGGCCCCCCTACTGGCCTGGGCCCCATACAGGAGGACTGGTGGTACCTCATTATCCACAGCCCTGATTGCACAGGTGGCAACCTATCACAGTTCCACGCTTGAATTCACTAAGCTCCTGAGGGCAACTCATTCTTTCACAAATGTTGGTAAAAGCAGTCTGCATGCCTAGGTGCTTGATTTTATACACCTGTGGCCATGGAGCTAATTGGAACAGCTGAAACCAATGATTTGGAGGGGTGCCCCAATACTTTTGGCAAAATAGTGTATGTCAATAGGGATGTATCTCCAATCGGAACCAAAAACTCAACTTATATCATTAATACCGGTCCAGGGGGTAGAATGATCTCCTGCAGCCAACCCACTCTTCCCCTGCTCAACCACATGATGAAATAATAATCCCTTATAAAATAATGTGCCATATAAAACAATGTGCAGCCTTCCAGGAAGCTATTGTCAGCAGGGCTGCTGTTAGACATCATGGGGTCCTGTACAGCCAAACTGACAGGGCCCCCTTTGACCCCACCCTTGACTAAACACCTGGTTTTGATTCAAAACAAAATGCAGCTTTGTCATCAAGTGTTATATAATATGGAATAAGCATACAAATATCAAAGGCCAAGGTCAGCATAATGCACAGGGTGGGGGGTAGTAAAAATCTGAATCCCCAGCTGGGGATTCGGATTTTCTATAATACCAGTCTTATGTTCCCCCGTAGCAGGCAGACTTAATCTTCCATGCTCCATGCTGCTCCCAGTAGGAAGGAGGGTGCAGCATGGAAGTTTTAGTTTGCCTACACAAGGTTGCTGTCAGAAAGAGAAGAGAGCAGTAACTGGCAGGCAGGGTGGTCTGCATGTCCTACTATCAGAGTGGATCCGCCAAGATGCAGAGGAGGGCAGAGTGGTGGACCCAGGTGTGTGCAGGGAGTGCACAAGGGACACTATCAAGCAGGCTCCTGTGTTGTAAGTAATGGTGGTGTGCGCCCAGCTGTGTGAAGTGGGTGGAGCCAGGGGGTGCCAGTGAGTGGCCCCATTGACGAAAAGGAAGACGAGGACAAGATCAGGGTGGAGGAGCCTTACCCCTGCTCTTTGCTGAAGCCGGAGATCTTCTCCTGCCTGGGAAACAGTACCCCTCCTGCCACCAGATCCTCTACACCAACACCATCTGGAGGAGCTGCTGCAGGATAGGTGAGATATGGGAGGATTGGTCATTCCTAAGGTGTGTGTGATTAGAGTGACACTGCCCCCCTCCTGTCATGCTGCCCCCCACACAACACTGCAGTGGGACAGGTGAGGAGCAGTGGGACAGGTGAGGGGGCAGTGGGACAAGTGGGGCATAGCGGGACAGGAGAGGGGACAATGGGACAGGAGCAGGAGCAGCGGAACAGGAGGGGGGACAGCGGGACAGGAGGGGGGACAGTGGGACAGGAGGGGGGACAGCGGGACAGGAGGGGGGACAGGAAGGGGGCAGTGGGACAGGTGGGGCACAGTGGGACAGGAAGAGGGCAGTGGGACAGGTGGGGCACAGCGGGACAGGAGGTGGGACAGGTGGGGGGCAGTGGGACAGGTGGGGCACAGTGGGACAGGAAGAGGGCAGTGGGACAGGTGGGGCACAGTGGGACAGGAAGAGGGCAGTGGGACAGGTGGAGCACAGTGGGACAGGAAGAGGGCAGTGGGACAGGTGGGGGGCAGTGGGACAGGAAGAGGGCAGTAGGACAGGTGGGCCACAGCGGGACCAGAAGAGGGAGCAGGTGGAGGGCAGTGGGGCACAGCTGGACAGAAGGGGGAACAGATGGGGCAAAGCAGGACAGGAAGGGGGCAGAGGGACAGGTGGGGCACAACGGGCCAATGGGGAGCAGCAGATATCCCTCTCCTGTCACAATGACAGTAGGATAGTGTGTGTGTGTGTGTGGGGGGGCTCTGTCACAGTGTTACATAGATGTTGGCTGCTGACATTGGTAACTTCTGGCTGTACTGTATTACTTAGTCTAATCTCTAACACACAGTGCAGCCAGAAGTTACCAATGTCAGCAGCCAACATCTATGTAACACTGTGACAGAGCTATACAGAACACACAGTGAGGACCAGATATTACTGTCACCCACTGTATGCAGCCACCCTCCGAAATAAGACCTCCTCCTGCTCCTCATAGCTCTCAGTCTGCCTTGAGCCTGCCACAGTCCTATCGTGCTGATAATTTCCTCTCAGCCAGAGCCTGTCCTCTTCTCAGGAGGCAGGGAAAAAGATTATATCACTCCATCATCAGCAGGGAGTGCGAGCTGATCATTTATGAGGAAATGTCGCACTGACTGCTGTGTGAATCCGACTGTGTCGAAAAAGAAAAAAAAGTCCCTCTATCTTACAGTCTCAGGGGCCCCTCTGGATGAACTCATGAGCCACCCCCCAGCCCAGGTATTATGATTTATTACTTTGGAGTCACAGGGGGAAAAAAGATGTTTTTATTATTTATGCACATTATGAGGTTGGAAGCTGCTGCCCCCCTGTTAAAGTGATGAGGTCAGGCCCCCTACAGGAGGCCGGGTGGTACCCCCTTATCAGCAGCCCTGCACGTGAGTTTTCCCTTCTCTGGCCGGTTGAAATACTTTCCTACCCTCACCTTCCTTTTTCTAATTTCTTCCTTTTTTATTCTCTCTTACCCCCTCATCTCTGTCCCCCCCCCTTTTTTTTTTCGTTGGGGGGATACGGGATGCCTGCTCTAAAATACAATGGGCTCCCAAACAGCCTAATCCCTCTCGGAAATTCTCTATGAAGATCCTCTCTGTGAATGCTAAAGGTCTCAGTATTCCTGAGAAGAGGTCTCAGTTCCTCCATGAATTCCACAAGCATAGGGCCCATATTGTGTTTATATAAGAGACACATTTCAGAATGGATAGTGTACCTAGATTCAATAACTCCCACTTTCCAGTGGTGTACCATGCTTCTGCAAAGGAGTCCAAATATAAGGGGGCATGTATACTACTTTCTAAGCACTTACAGTTCTCCCTTTTGGTTCGTAAAATAGACCCCAATGGCCTTTTGTTGTTTTTAAAAGGCAAAATTGGCCAACTACCACTGACTCTGGCCAACATTTATTGCCCGAGTAAGGTGGGTTTCTTGTAGGAACTGTGCCTACAGCTGGCTGAATTTGTGGAGGACCTTTTGGTTGTGGGAGGTGACTTCAATGTCCTATTTGTCCCTTTGCTGGATTCCTCTACCGGATCTTCCTCTCTACCTTTCAAGCCAATTAAAAATTGCCTTTCAGACCTCTCCCTTCATGATTCTTGTCAGGTGCTATATCCCTCAGTTAAAGATTACACTTTTTTCTCCCCTCCACACCAAAAGTACTCACGTATCAATTATCTTTTCTTGTTCCAAGCTGACCTGCAATATCTCACTTCCACCACTATTGAACCTATAGTCCTCTCAGACCGTCACCCTATTTCTATAACTCTGACATTCTCAGAACGGGAATTCAAATCAAAGTTTTGGAAGCTAAACTCTTTTCTTCTTAGCGACCCCCTGCGCATGCAAACACTGCAGGCAAATCTTCAATCTTTCTTTACCCTCAATGATATGACAGATGCCTCCCCACTGACTCAGTGAGAGGCACACAAATGCATGATTTGGGGAGAGTTTATCGCCATGCAGACAGCCCTTAAAAAAGAGCTGCATCAAAAGATCCAAGACCTCTTGCTTGAAATAGCAAAGCTTGAGCAAGCTCACAAGCTCTCCCTGGCACAGTCGACTCTGTCAAGGCTAACTCAACTCCGGCAGGAGCTTAGGGATAAGATAGGCCTACGCACAAGATGGCACTCTCTCTTGTCACAGAAGCTTTTTATGAGCAGGGAAATAAGAGCAGGAGCCTACTAGCTAGGTCTTTACATGCCAAAAGAGAGTTACAGATCCATTCCATACAAGACAGGGCAGGTGTGCTCCATCATGATTCGAGCCTGATCGCTTGTCCATTCCAGACGTGTTATGAATCTCTATACAATTTGCAGTCTAAACATCTGCCCCCTGAGGAGGAGGCCACTAGAATGAAAAAAAATGACCACCTTTCCTCCTAAACATGACCCTCTGGCCTTGCCACCAGAGCAAGCTCAAAGCTTGGAGGTCCTTCTTTCTGTAAAAGAATTGAACCTGGCTCTAAAACAGATGAAGTCGGGAAAAGTCCTGGCCCAGACAGGCTTCCAGTCTAATATTATAAATGTTTTTATCCAGTCCTGGCTCCAAGTTTCCTGACAGCATTTAACTCCCTCATGGACTCCCCTAACTCCTCGTATGCTTTTCTGGAGGCCCACATCACTCTTATCCCAAAAGTTGGTAAAGAGGCAATACGCTTTGAGACATATAGACCCATCTCTTTGATTAATGTGGACATAAAACTATATGCAAAAATCCTGGCCAATAGGCTTTTACCTTTTCTGACTAGATGGATAGGTTTGGACCAGGTGGGTTTTGTCCCAGGCAGAGAGGCAAGAGACAACAGAGTTAGGGCCCTCAATGTCCACCACTGGCTGATATCCAAGCATCAGAAGGGGTTCTTTTGGTCATTGAATGCCGAAAAGGCATTCAATAGAGTGGTCTGGAACTGACTCTGCGCTCCCTAGGTATCCATAACAAGTTTTGCTCCAGAGTCAAGTCTTTATACTGCTTACCTTGGGCTAGAGTGCACACCAACACCACCCATATACACAATGTCGTGAGACAAGGCTGCCTGCTCTCGCAGATCCTCTTTATTCTTACCTTAGAACCCTTCCTTCAGGTTCTTAGAGCCAGCCTCTTGATATAGGGGGTCCAGATGCAGAGAGGGGACGACTTATTGCTGTTTTTGACCAAACCTGTTTCCTCGCTGCCAGAACTGGACAGTTTTCAATCCCTGTCCACCCTGTCCATCAATTATTCTAAACCCCACGCTCTTAACATACAGTATCTCTGTTGGACAGCGAAGTTTCCTACTGTATGCGCCGCTTTACCTTTACTTGGAAAAAAGACATGATCCCATACCTGGGAACTCAATTACCTGCAGATTTGCAGAATCTCTATAAATGTAACTTTCAGCCACTCCTGTCTAACATAGTTAGGGATCTTAGAGAGTGGGACCGGTCTTGTTACTAGTGGTTAGGCACAGCTGCCATTCTTAAACTGAATGTGTTGCCGTTCCTCCAGTATGTCTTCCAGACTGTTCCTATAGCCTTAACGGCGGCTTTCTTTGCTTCCCTAAAACATGCAATGCTTATGTTTCTTTAACGAAAAAATTCTCATAGGCTTAATTATGCCTTTCTGACTCTACCCAAGCATAGAGGTGGAATAGGCCTTCCAGGCCTCAAAAAATATCACTGGGCATGCCATTTGGCGAGGGTGGTTGACTGGTCTGTTCACAACTGGGTCAAGGCTTTTGTTTCCATGGAACAACTGTTTTCCAAGATACCCCTTCATGCTCTACCATGGGTACCCTCAGCACAAGTGCATCAGACATTGAAAGCCCACCCTCTTTGAGACCGACCCTCCAAATCTTTCGACAGGCCTGCAAATCCTACTCTATCTCATCGACTTCTGGGCCTCTAGGTTTAACTTGGATGTTACCCTTACTGAGGAGGACTGGGATGGAATATGCCAAAATACGCACAAAGGTACACTGAATGTCAATATTCAGGAAAATAGCTATAAGCTGCAAACCAGATGATACCGTACCCCAACCATTGTCCATAAGTTTTGTCCAGCAATGACCGACCAATGTTGGCGGTGTATGTCGGTACCTTGAATGCCACATATGGTGGCAGTACCCAGCTTTAGCAAGCTTTTGGATAGAGCTTCACAGTATTACCACCACTGTTGCTGGAGTCCCCCTGTAGTGCACATCTGCACAGTTGTCACACCACTCTGGCTTGTCCAAATGTTTATAGTCATTGGCAATGCACATGATCAATGCTGCCAGAATGTGCATTCCTGTTTGCTGGCGCATGGACCAAGCTCCCAATTATTATTATTCCTTCGCCCTCCTTCACTCCCTTGCTCTCTCTCTCTCTCTCTCTCTCTCTCTCTCTCTCTCTCTCTCTCTCAATCTTCCTCTTCCTCTATTTCCTTTTCCTTTCATCATGGGGTACATCTTGCTAGCTCCAGTTCTGTTTTTTTTCTTTTGTTTTTTCTTGGGTTTTTTTTCCATTGCATTAAACTATTTCTACTTCATGTAACCATGTTGGCAGGTACATGGCCTGCTCTATGGAGCGGTAGATGAGTCTTGGTTTCGATTCAGAGATATGGTTGCCTTTGAGAGGTTTCCCAAAAATAGTTTACTCTGTACCCTTAGGGTCTAGCAATAAGGGTTTTCCTATGTACGTATGTTTGTTGCTTCAAAAATGAGTGTTTTGAGTTTTAAAGACAAATGTGTCTAAGTTATGCTACCATACAATCGCCTCCAGCATCTCTGACTTCTTGCACTTGCACTTACCTGTCTATGTTTATATGATGCTATTTCCTTTGTACAATGTCATTTTTCAGTAAAACTCTATATGGAAACAAAAATCCATGAATTACATTTGAACAAAACAGAATATAGCCTATTTACATTTATCTTTTGGCCTATTCACTACAAACAAATGTATATGTATATGCATGGCTATGCAAATTCTTTCTGAATTATCCCATCTGAGATTATTTTAAGACTCTACAAAATAATACTTGCTCTTAATTTTTGGACACAGAACATGCTGTCAGTTTTTTCTATTACAGTTTAAAAATTAAACAATTAAAAATTGTTTCCTTCATTCCTTTGTAATAATGATGGTCACATTTTATACAACTCTCAATGATTTACTACACATATATGTCATCATTGCTGCAATTGCCAGGGTAAAGTATGACATACAGATCAATTCAGTATATACAGTAATTCTCTCTCAATGTCTCCTTCTCTTTCATTATCATGGGTTGTAATTTGAAACGTAAAGGACTCAACTGTCATATTAAAACCTTTTAGTTCCTTCTTTTTAATTGTAGTGTTTATCTATACTCTTAGCAACCTTCCATATGTGCCTCTTGTTTATGATTAATATTATTACTATTATTATTGACCTCCAACAACCTTAGAATCACTGTACAATATGCATAGTGCATACAGAGCTAATAATAATTATAATTTAACCACACAATAGAAAACAGCAGAGCGTATAGCAACACTCAAATAAAGAGCTTACGTCCAACATAATACTATTGTATATATTCTTATAAATAATATTAAATAAGCTGTGCAAGGTTAGCCACTTCCAAAGCCATTGACAAGCCAATGAAAAATCTGTCTTCTTCATATTTTTCCTCTGTATTTATCCTTTGCCATTTTTTTCCTTTCACAGTTCAGTGATAACTTGTATTATTCTGGTAAGAGTTCCAAAAGTCTAATTATTAAATTCCTTCCGATGAAATGGATGAAGACATTCACTTAGAAACTGTGCATCTGTTCACTTATCTCTGGAGATGACAGTATAGTCAACCAATCTGCTTTAAATGTGTACATAATTACAAAGTCAAAGCGCTTCCATTTAATCTTGTTTGGACGTTTTCAATGACATTCACTTTGTATTAGTCTTATAAAAATGTCTATAGAATTTGCCAAATTTAATCCTGCAATTACGTAAGTGACTGGCTAACTCAAATCACATTGTTGATAATACTTTACTGACAATTTGTCAAAATGGTCTACCACTTTATAAATCTGGAAGATAGATATTCATGTACAGTACAGGTTTTTATTTGATTTTTTTAACTACAGAGGGATTTAATAAGAGTGTACGATTATAACTACTTTCCCTCCAGATTTACCCCTTCATGATTAGGCCATTTTTTTGCTATACGGCTCTTGTGCAGTCATGCAACACTGCACACAAATGAAATGTATACAGTTTTTTTAACACAAATAGAGCTTTCTTTTGGTGGTATTTGATCACCACTGGTTTTTTTTTTGTTTGCATTATAAACAAAATAATAAAATGTTTCTTCATAAATTTAGGCCAAAATGTATTCTGCTACATCTTTGGTTAAAACAAATCCCAACAAATGGATATTAATTGGTTTGCATGAAAATGATAGTGTCTATAAACAATGGTATATATACTGGAATTTGTATTTATGTATTTATTTATTTTTTTATTTTTATATTAGTGTCTGCATGCCTGCTGTACTATCACAGTCCTGCAATAATCCGCTGATCACCTCCATTACTAACTAACACTGGGTTGGACCGGACTAACTGTCACTGACATCTCCAGTAACACTAATACAATGGTCGGTGCTATTGAAATGCACTGTCACTATACTAATGACATTGGGCAGGAAGTGGTTAGCATCTGGGGTGATCAAAGGGTTAACTGTGTGTTGGAGAGTTCTTTTACTGTGTACTGTGTGGTGTTTTACTAGGGGATGGAGCACATCCCGGCTGACAGAAACGAGATCTGTGTTGTTTACATTCACAGATCTCTCTACTGTCAGTTGCTGCGCCGATCATAAGGTCCTGGCCATAAATTATTGACCTGAACCTGGTGATTAACATCTACAGCAGCCAATAACAGTGCATGCACGCATGTGCCCCCTTTCTGAAAATTCAAAATCATGTTCACATACAGATTCCACACAGAGCAGCCACCCTGTGGCAGTAAAACTAGTCCAGGTTTTTCAGTTTGGAAAAAATACAAAAACACAACTCTATAGACACAGATTAATGTAAACTTGTTGTTAGAGAAGTACAAAATGCTGTCATTACTGATATTTTGAAAATGCTGGTTGTGATACTGATACACTGGCTTTGATATGTTTAATCATGATTGAAACAAATGTGTAGATTGGAAAAGCCAGATAAAAGTCATTTCTCTTTATCAGTATAATTAATGGCTAAATATGTGTCAAGGCTATGGAGATTTAAGAAGGTAAATATTCATATCTAGCAGTAAATGAGTTTTAAAATAAGTCATTACTAGCCTCAGGAGCTGCATGCATTGTTGAGCAAATTATCCACAAGTTCACAACAAATGTAGTAAAATCACTTTGGTTCCCAACCCCCCTCTTCCCCAGAAGGGACTCAGCAGCCTTTCAGCCTTCTCAACTTTAAAGTAAAACTAAACCCACCCATTTAACCTTTTTCAAAATTAAGCCTAAATTAGGGATGTTCATGTGAGTTTCTGGAGCCACGTGTCCAATGGCAGGGCAGAGAGGGGAAGCCCACAGTAGAAAAACTTAAAAAAGGATCATATTAAAAAAAAATAACAGAGGACAGCATTTAAAATTACAATCAAAGGTGTAAAACATATGGATTTTTTAATGCTATTTAAAAAGGGAACTTACCTTTTAATCAAACAGGTCAGTGTTTTCTGAAGTGGATTCATGTACATTCAGTAAACTGAATCATGTACAGTGAATACTACATTTGAGGTCTCATTTGAACTTTCAAGCTCTCAAATGACCAGTGTCATAGCTGATCACATATGTACCACCAAAGTAAAAATAGATCTAAATAAAGGTTTTCAGCTTAAAAAAAGCTCAGAAGGCTTTAGTTCTGCTTTAATGTACAGTGAAGGAAATAAGTGTTTGATCCCCTGCTGATTTTGATTGTTTGCCCACTCACAAAGAAATGATCAGTCTAAAAATCAAATGGTAGGTGTATTGTAACTAGAGATGAGCGAATTATTCAAAAATTCGATTCGGCTGATTCGCCGAATTTCAGGAAGAAATTCGATTCGATGCGAATTAATTCGCTACGAAGTTAACTTATAAAAAGGGTTTCTAGGCTTCAGAGAGCCTTTAAATTAGTGCAGAACACTGTACCTTTAATTTAAATGCCCTTGGAGATGAGGAAGGAGAAGGAGAAGGATGAGAAGAAGGAGAAGGAGAAGGATGAGAAGAAGGAGAAGGATGAGAAGGAGAAGGAGAAGGATGAGAAGAAGGAGAAGGATGAGAAGATGGAGAAGGATGAGAAGAAGGAGAAGGATGAGAAGATGGAGAAGGATGAGAAGAAGGAGAAGGAGAAGGATGAGAAGAAAGAGAAGGAGAAGGATGAGAAGAAGGAGAAGGATGAGAAGAAGGAGAAGGATGAGAAGGAGAAGGATGAGAAGAAGGAGAAGGAGAAGGATGAGAAGAAGGAGAAGGATGAGAAGAAGGAGAAGGATGAGAAGAAGGAGAAGGAGAAGGAGAAGGATGAGAAGAAGGAGAAGGATGAGAAGATGGAGAAGGAGAAGGATGAGAAGAAGGAGAAGGAGAAGGATGAGAAGAAGGAGAAGGAGAAGGATGAGAAGAAGGAGAAGGATGAGAAGAAGGAGAAGGATGAGAAGAAGGAGAAGGATGAGAAGAAGGATGAGAAGAAGGAGGAGAAGAAGGAGAAGGATGAGAAGAAGGATGAGAAGAAGGAGAAGGATGAGAAGAAGGAGAAGGAGAAGGATGAGAAGAAGAAGGATGAGAAGAAGGATGAGAAGAAGGAGAAGGATGAGAAGAAGGAGAAGTTGAAGGATGAGAAGAAGGAGAAGGAGAAGGATGAGAAGAAGGAGAAGGATGAGAAGAAGGAGAAGGATGAGAAGAAGGAGAAGGATGAGAAGAAGGAGAAGGAGAAGGATGAGTAGAAGGATGAGAAGAAGGAGAAGGATGAGAAGAAGAAGGATGAGAAGAAGGAGAAGGATGAGAAGAAGGAGAAGGATGAGAAGAAGGAGAAGGATGAGAAGAAGGAGAAGGATGAGGAGAAGGATGAGAAGAAGGAGAAGGATGAGAAGAAGGACAGTTCTGTGACAGTTTCTGTCTATTTCTGACAGTTCTGTGACATTCACTCCATACAGCGGTTTCAACCGCTGTATGGAGTGAATGTCACAGAACTGTCAGAAATAGGCTATTTCTGACAGTTCTGGGACATTCACTCCATACAGCGGTTGAAACATTGTATCTATTTGTTTCCATAAATGGATCCATTTATGGAAACAAATAGATACAATGTTTCAACCGCTGTATGGAGTGAATGTCACAGAACTGTCAGAAATAGGCTATTTCTGACAGTTCTGTGACATTCACTTCATACAGCGGTTTCAACCGCTGTATGGAGTGAAATGAATGTCCCAGAACTGTCAGAAATAGGCTATTTATGACAGTTCTGTGACATTCACTCCATACAGCGGTTTCAACCGCTGTATGGAGTGAATGTCACAGAACTGTCAGAAATAGCCTATTTCTGACAGTTCTGGGACATTCACTCCATACAGCGGTTGAAACATTGTATCTATTTGTTTCCATAAATGGATCCATTTATGGAAACAAATAGATACAATGTTTCAACCGCTGTATGGAGTGAGTGTCCCAGAACTGTCAGAAATAGCCTATTTCTGACAGTTCTGGGACATTCACTCCATACAGCGGTTGAAACATTGTATCTATTTGTTTCCATAAATGGATCCATTTATGGAAACAAATAGATACAATGTTTCAACCGCTGTATGGAGTGAGTGTCCCAGAACTGTCAGAAATAGCCTATTTCTGACAGTTCTGGGACATTCACTCCATACAGCGGTTGAAACATTGTATCTATTTGTTTCCATAAATGGATCCATTTATGGAAACAAATAGATACAACGTTTCAACCGCTGTATGGAGTGAATGTCCCAGAACTGTCAGAAATAGCGGAGCTCTGCAGATACACTTAGAGGAGCTCTGCAGACACACTTTTTGCCGGCTTGGAATTATTCTTATTTTCATCCTACTTCTTCTTCTTCTTCATCCTCATCCTCTTCTTCTTCTTCTGAGGATGAGGATGAGGATGAAGAAGAAGAAGAAGAAGAAGAAGAAGTAGGATGAAAATAAGAATAATTCCAAGCCGGCAAAAAGTGTATCTGCAGAGCTCCTCTAAGTGTATCTGCAGAATAGAGGAGCTCTGCAGATACACTTTTTGCCGGCTTGGAATTATTCTTATTTTCATCCTACTTCTTCTTCTTCTTCTTCATCCTCATCCTCAGAAGAAGAAGAAGAGGATGAGGATGAAGAAGAAGAAGAAGAAGAAGAAGTAGGATGAAAATAAGAATAATTCCAAGCCGGCAAAAAGTGTATCTGCAGAGCTCCTCTAAGTGTATCTGCAGAGCTCCGCTATTTCTGACAGTTCTGGGACATTCACTCCATACAGCGGTTGAAACATTGTATCTATTTGTTTCCATAAATGGATCCATTTATGGAAACAAATAGATACAATGTTTCAACCGCTGTATGGAGTGAATGTCCCAGAACTGTCAGAAATAGTCTATTTCTGACAGTTCTGGGACATTCACTCCATACAGCGGTTTCAACCGCTGTATGGAGGGAATGTCCCAGAACTGTCAGAAATAGTCTATTTCTGACAGTTCTGGGACATTCCCTCCATACAGCGGTTGAAACATTGTATCTATTTGTTTCCATAAATGGATCCATTTATGGAAACAAATAGATACAATGTTTCAACCGCTGTATGGAGTGAATGTCACAGAACTGTCAGAAATAGCGGAGCTCTGCAGATACACTTAGAGGAGCTCTGCAGATACACTTTTTGCCGGCTTGGAATTATTCTTATTTTCATCCTACTTCTTCTTCTTCTTCATCCTCATCCTCTTCTTCTTCTTCTGAGGATGAGGATGAAGAAGAAGAAGAAGAAGTAGGATGAAAATAAGATTAATTCCAAGCCGGCAAAAAGTGTATCTGCAGAGCTCCTCTAAGTGTATCTGCAAAGCTCCTCTAAGTGTATCTGCAGAATAGAGAAGCTCTGCAGATACACTTTTTGCCGGCTTGGAATTATTCTTATTTTCATCCTACTTCTTCTTCTTCTTCTTCTTCTTCTTCTTCTTCATCCTCATCCTCATCCTCTTCTTCTTCTTCTGAGGATGAGGATGAGGATGAAGAAGAAGAAGAAGAAGTAGGATGAAAATAAGATTAATTCCAAGCCGGCAAAAAGTGTATCTGCAGAGCTCC
Organism: Staurois parvus; assembly: GCF_062004578.1. Lineage (NCBI taxonomy): Eukaryota > Metazoa > Chordata > Amphibia > Anura > Ranidae > Staurois > Staurois parvus. Next base: position 7,067,197 of record NW_028317797.1, on the reverse strand, counting down.
TCTAAGTGTATCTGCAGAGCTCCTCTAAGTGTATCTGCAGAATAGAGGAGCTCTGCAGATACACTTTTTGCCGGCTTGGAATTATTCTTATTTTCATCCTACTTCTTCTTCTTCTTCTTCTTCATCCTCATCCTCTTCTTCTTCTTCTGAGGATGAGGATGAAGAAGAAGAAGAAGAAGAAGAAGTAGGATGAAAATAAGATTAATTCCAAGCCGGCAAAAAGTGTATCTGCAGAGCTCCTCTAAGTGTATCTGCAGAGCTCCTCTAAGTGTATCTGCAGAATAGAGGAGCTCTGCAGATACACTTTTTGCCGGCTTGGAATTATTCTTATTTTCATCCTACTTCTTCTTCTTCTTCATCCTCATCCTCTTCTTCTTCTTCTGAGGATGAGGATGAAGAAGAAGAAGAAGAAGTAGGATGAAAATAAGATTAATTCCAAGCCGGCAAAAAGTGTATCTGCAGAGCTCCTCTAAGTGTATCTGCAGAGCTCCTCTAAGTGTATCTGCAGAGCTCCTCTAAGTGTATCTGCAGAATAGAGGAGCTCTGCAGATACACTTTTTGCCGGCTTGGAATTATTCTTATTTTCATCCTACTACTTCTTCTTCTTCTTCTTCTTCATCCTCATCCTCAGAAGAAGAAGAGGATGAGGATGAAGAGGAAGAAGAAGAAGTGTATCTGCAGAGCTCCTCTGCAGTGTATCTGCAGAGCTCCTCTATTCTGCAGATACACTTAGAGGAGCTCTGCAGATACACTTAGAGGAGCTCTGCAGATACACTTTTTGCCGGCTTGGAATTATTCTTATTTTCATCCTACTTCTTCTTCTTCTTCATCCTCATCCTCTTCTTCTTCTTCTTCTGAGGATGAGGATGAGGATGAAGAAGAAGAAGAAGAAGAAGTAGGATGAAAATAAGATTAATTCCAAGCCGGCAAAAAGTGTATCTGCAGAGCTCCTCTAAGTGTATCTGCAGAGCTCCTCTAAGTGTATCTGCAGAATAGAGGAGCTCTGCAGATACACTTTTTGCCGGCTTGGAATTATTCTTATTTTCATCCTACTTCTTCTTCTTCTTCTTCATCCTCAGAAGAAGAAGAAGAGGATGAGGATGAAGAGGAAGAAGAAGAAGAAGTAGGATGAAAATAAGAATAATTCCAAGCCGGCAAAAAGTGTATCTGCAGAGCTCCTCTATTCTGCAGATACACTTAGAGGAGCTCTGCAGATACACTTTTTGCCGGCTTGGAATTATTCTTATTTTCATCATACTTCTTCTTCTTCTTCTTCTTCATCCTCATCCTCATCCTCTTCTTCTTCTTCTGAGGATGAGGATGAAGAAGAAGTAGGATGAAAATAAGATTAATTCCAAGCCGGCAAAAAGTGTATCTGCAGAGCTCCTCTATTCTGCAGATACACTTAGAGGAGCTCTGCAGATACACTTTTTGCCGGCTTGGAATTATTCTTATTTTCATCATACTTCTTCTTCATCCTCATCCTCATCCTCTTCTTCTTCTTCTGAGGATGAGGATGAAGAAGAAGTAGGATGAAAATAAGATTAATTCCAAGCCGGCAAAAAGTGTATCTGCAGAGCTCCTCTAAGTGTATCTGCAGAGCTCCTCTAAGTGTATCTGCAGAATAGAGGAGCTCTGCAGATACACTTTTTGCCGGCTTGTAATTCTTCTTATTTTCATCCTACTTCTTCTTCTTCTTCTTCATCCTCATCCTCATCCTCTTCTTCTTCTTCTGAGGATGAGGATGAAGAAGAAGAAGAAGAAGAAGTAGGATGAAAATAAGAATTCCAAACCGGCAAAAAGTGTATGTGCAGAGTTCCTCTATTTCTGACAGTTCTCTGACAGCTTCTTCACATGTACAGCGGTTGAAACATCTGTATCCTAAATGGAAACTAATAGATACAATGTTTCAACCGCTGTACATGTGAAGGAACTGTCAGAGAAATGTCAGAAATAGCGGAGCTCTTTGCAGGGACACTTTTGCCGGCTGATCGGGAAAAATCCGATTCGCGCACCCGAAGTAGGCAAATATTCGGATTCGACGCGAATCAAATTTTTCCTGAAATTCGTATCGAATTCTGGTTCGCCTGGTTCGATTCGCTCATCTCTAATTGTAACACTGAGAGACAGAATAGCAACACAAAATTAAAAAAAAAAATGCACGTCTAACAAATGATGCACTGATTTGCATGTTCATGAGGGAAATAAGTATTTGATCCCCTTCACAAAATATGACTTAGTACTTGGTGACAAATCCCTTGTTGGCAATCACAGAGGTCAGACGTTTCCTGTAGTTGGCCCCCAGGTTTGCACACATCTCAGGAGGGATTTTGGCCCACTCCTCTTGGCAGATCCTCTCCAAGTCATTAAGGTTTGGTGGCTGACGTTTGGCAACTCCAACTTGATCCTGACTACTCTCTGAACACAGCCTGCCCTTAACTTGGACTGCTACTGGACCACTCTGCTGTCTGCCAACCTCAAGTACCTGTTCACTGTGCTCAGGTCAGGCCTGCCCCAATGTGGTAGCCAGGCACTATAGCATTGTGTATAACACCTGGGAGCAACCAAGTACCGATAGGCCTGCTTGCTTTATGGGAAAGAGGGTTGCTATAGGTAAAGAATGTAGAAGCCAGATTTAGTGCTTGACCACCAACGCTAGAGGTGGGCAAGAAAGCTTCTGCTGCAAACTTTGAGGATGAATTGCTCTACAATGCATGTGGCTAAAAAGGTTAAAGAGGGCTTGTTTTGAAGCTTGTTTACTGTTTGTTTTGAATATCCATAGCCAGGCCACAAATTCACTTTAAAGTACTGGAACCAGAGTGGTAGCAAGACAGCAAAGATGCAGAGCTCAGTTGTAACCTCCATGTATCACTGATGTTTGAATAGGGTTCTTTTCACAGCTACATAATGTAAAGTCTATTATTCCAGTGTGATAAATTTGAGCAGGGATTCATCCATAGTATGTTAAAGATTACTGCCTTGACAGATCACCCTCACCTTGTGTCTCCAGCATAGGGAGATTGTCATCACTGTTGTTTTCTAGCAGTGATAGGTGATATTTGTTCTTGGTAAAAGCCAAGTGTCTTCTCAAAACAACTGTGGCCTTGTAGCTGATTGGCAAGGGTGGGAATGTAGGCACCTGCAGTTCTGTAGTTGTGGTAAGACAGGTGAGCATTATACTGCACAGGTGGGAATGGGGACTGCATGAAGCTTGCTGGGGAGCTTAACTAAAATTTTTAGTAGGGTGTGACCAGGTATTAAAGTGAGTTTGGAATTTTTGCAGACCCATTAAAACCTTTCAAAACCAAACAGGGCTGTAATATATTGCAGAGTGACCCTTCAATGTGGTGGTTGTATGCGTTTTTTTGGGGGGGAGCTTTTTTCTTTAATTTTCACCTGATAAACTTGCCAGTAGTGATGGGCCGAACACCCCCCTGTTTGGTTCGCAGTCGAACATTCGAACTCAATGAAAGTCTATGGGACTCGAGCTTGTAAATTTAATAGTCCCCATTTTGGAGGCTTATATGCAAGTTATTGGTCATAAAAGGGGTATGAGGACTCTGGTACGGCCCTGAGAGACATGAATCAGTAAAAAAAAAAATGTTTCAAAAAGTGCCATTTTTAAAGGGGCAGTCATATTTCATTGCTTAAAGTTAAAAAAAAAGGAAAATTCTTTTAAATATCATGCTTGGGGGGTCCCCTTAACACCTTAACAATCTGCACTAGGCCAGGAAGGATGCTCTTCCTTCAGAGCAGACGTAATATGGAGTCTTGTCAGAAGGTGCTGCTCACACGCTCGCGGGGCCACGCAGCGGGACACAGCCAAAGACAGATCACTACATTGGTGCGGTGCCAGTGTCATCTGACCGCTGTGACCAATCACAGCAGATCCCATGGCGATTGTATACAATGGATGGCTTGCTTTCATGCCAACCATTGTGAACAATTGTGTTGTTAGCTGTGATTGGTCACAGCAGTCACATGGTACAGACTGGTCCAATCGCAATCCACCTGTGTCATGTGATGAGCTTTGCCCAATCACAGCTAATTACAACAAAAGACTGAATTAATCAGTTTCATTCAGTAACATTGGTTGCCAATATCAATGAAATACATTGGTATTAGCAATCATCATAATAATAATAATAATAATCATGATCATAAATAAATCCTGATCACTTGCCCAGAGTAGTAAAATGATACTATGGTAACATTGTATTGCTTTGGTCAGTGTGGTCAAAAAAATAGTAAATAAAAGAAAAAGAATGTAATAAAAAGAAAAAAACAAAAGAAACAAATTGAAAAAAATTGAATTATTATTATAATTTTTTTACAGACTTTCACCAGTCAGTGTCCCAGATCACTGCCACACCAGTTATATGATAACGGTGTACTGGACTGGGGACAATATGTAAAAAAAATAAAGAATCTTTTTTTTTTAATTTCTTCAGTTTCTAAAAATTATAACGCTGAGCAAACTGTTGGCATTATATAAATCCTGTATAATAATAATAATAATAACAAAAAATTACAACTCGCCTTTTACTAAATACCTTGGACTGTCTATTTTCCAAAAATGGGTCATATGGGAGGTATTTGTACTATCCTGGCATTTTCAGGCTTCAAGAAATGAGATTGGCAGTCAGTACATTAGGATTGATTGATTGTCAGATATACAGTATATGTCATGGTTTGTGAACTCTTTAACTTTCCTATAGACTATTTAATATACACTTATTTGGGGTATTTTCACCATAGAAATGTAGCAGAATTCATTTTCACCTAAATTTATGAGGAAAGGTTATTTGTTTACAAATTAAAAGAAAGTTTGTTTTTTTTAGCAAAAAGTAAAAAACTCAGTGGTGATTAAATATCACCAAAAGAAAGCTATATTTGTGTGAAAAAAAAAGATAAAAACATTTTTAAAGGTACAGCGTTGCATGACTACGCGAATGTAATTCAAAGAGCGACAACACTGAAAGCTGAAAATTGGCCTGGGCAGGAAGAAAGTAAAAGTGCCCGGTATTGAAGCTGTTACACTACCTGCAAAGTTGCACATCTGTACAATGTATAGAACCTGCTGCAGCAGGACTCACATTTTTTTTAAAAAAATGAAATTTTTATTAAAAAAAAAAAACAAACAATAGTGCGGACCCCTCTCCAATCCCTTTAGGTCTGATAGGAAGGTTAGGAGGGACCCCATAGTATAAAAAGTTTTAAAAACATGTGTGGGGTTCCCCCTAAGAGCCATACCAGGCCCTTTAGGCCTTTAGACTTTTAAGGGGAATCCCACCTCCCAAAAATGGGCGGGAAAGTGCATGGGGTTCCCCTTAAAAGCCATACCAGGCCCTTGATCTGAGCGCCCCCCCACGGCTTACCAGCCCATGTGTCCTCAGCATGGGGACACAAGGGCCCCTTCCCCACAACCCTGACCCAGTGGTTGTGGGGGTCTGCGGGCAGGGGAGCTCATTAGCATCAGGGTACCTCTTTAAGTAAGGGGGCACCCTGATGCTGCCCTCACTCTTGTCACTAATGGGTTAAATGTAGTATACAATAAAGTGACCAGTCTTTTGAAAAAATCTTTTATTTAACAAAAAACAAAACAAAAAAAAGTTTTTCACAAGTTGCTATTAAAAAAAACAAAAGCCAAAATAAGATTCCATCTTTGTAACCCATCGTCAATCACAGCGTCCAGTCAGATGTAAACAATTGGGCGGAGCTAGAGGGGACCTAATCGCTACTTCCATCCAGTTGTGGTGTGATTGGCCAAAGCATTGCACCTGACCTGTGATCAGGTGCATTTCTTTAGCCAATCACAATGCACTGTGAAAGAGCAGTGCATTGTGGGGTGTGGCAGGTGAACAGCCCGCCAAACACTCTTACCGTTCGTGTGTTCATTGAATTCACAATTGCTCAACTCGTTCGTTCAGCAGACAATCACTACCTGCCAGTACTACATGTCCTGTCCTAATGTGCCATCACTTATTAACTACATTGTATCTATGGAGCAGTATTGTCACTCAAGGATAGGACTACAGAACACTGTCCTTTCTCCTTTGCATCATTACATGAAGGAAAAGAGGAGTTGTGGTCTACAAATACAGCTGGGAAATATTTAACACATATGATTCAACAGAAGCAAAGAGAACAGGAAGGATCAACAGGTATTTGTTTTCCCTTATTAAACATATAAAACACATATTTTGGTATATTTAACAAACCATGTTCATTTCTTGTGGGTAACCAAGTATAAAAACGAGCAAAATGGAAAACAAATACTCCTTTAAGTGGCCGCTGCACTCCAAGAATTGAAAATCCTATCGGCTTCATGAAAGAATTATCCCAAATTATACAACATAATATTTGGCTTCATTCTTTGGAGTGTGGCATTCTTGTGACCAAAGACTCAACCTGTGCCAGAAAACTCTGAATCCGCCATCCCCTCTGGAGCTCCTATTGGCTTAATATATGTCACAGAGCATTATGCAATTATCTCATGATGAACTGTTCCAGCATTCTATCCTGTTCTGTTGGGAGGATTTAAATATGTATACAAACAGCAATAATCTTTATTTAATAAATGCCAACTGTAAAATTGTAAGCTCCTAACTACTTGGTTCTGTTTCTGGCCATGTAGAGGCATTTACACTATGAGGAGTGACTTGAAAGAGGTAGAAAATATACTATCCATTTATATTTATGAAAGGTGCCTATCCTTCAGTTCTTTGAAGTTTTATGCCCACTAAAAGTGATAAAAGGGATTTTTTATTTTTCAGATGAAAGTGGCAAGCACTATCTGCTCTTCAATAATTTTGAGTGTTGTGTGTCCACTTTCCCTCTACCATTCATTTCTGTACTCTAATATTTACAGCTGCTGCTGCAAATGTAGTAGAGAACCAGTGTGTTGGCAGGTGCAGTTAGCTTGCCTACCACTAGTTTGCTCTGTTGCCATCATGGCATGGTAAGAAGAAAGTTATAAGCAGGATTAGCTCCTCTTTTAGAGAAATCCCTCCTCTAGTGATGGAATGGGTAGAGTTAGTGCCCACATAAATGCCAGGGGTGGGTGGAGCCCAGTGTAGATAGGGCATGAGAGTGAGATATCCCAGAGCTCCTAAGATGTAGTCTCCTGCACTGATCTAAAGGGTCCTTTGCACGGCTGAAGTCCTAGGCAAGGTGGTAAAGAACACAGTAGGAACAGCTGTAGTTGTCCTGTCTCCCTTGACCTTCTTTTCCAGGTCTTGCAGCAGGATACATAGGACCTTGTTGGCCTGGACAGAGTCCTCTGATGTGAGTAATGGTGGAACATTGCAAATAAACAAAGGATTTCCCAACAACACTTACCAGCCAGCCTGCAAAACAACCAATTTGGTCCTGTCTAACAGTTTGCGTTAAAAACAGAGGGTTTTGTTTGCAGACATTTGCAAATACATGCATAAGCCACAGTCCCGCGTCAAGGGTCCTCTGTATACTGTGGGCCGAACTCTAAAATTTCCAAATCCTCTATAGTAGGAGCACATATATCAATGAATAGGTTAAGGGTAGCTGTGCCTGGAGGAGACCATTCCTCCTTAAAGGTATACCCAGCTATACCAAAATGACAGCAAAGACATTGAGTGTGTCTCTGCAACCAAATTAGCCAACTACACAGAAAATGGCAACCGTCCCAACCTATAACCAGCTGTTGCAGTAAGGTGCACATGGAAAGGCAATGCACATTGAAAACAAACAAAGGATTTCCCAGCAACACTTACCAGCCAACCTGCAAAACAACCAATTTGGCCCTTTCTAGCAGTTTGCGTTAAAAACAGAGGGTTTTGTAAGCACACATTTGCAAATACATACATAAGCCACAGTCCCGCATCAAGCATCCTCTGTATACTGTGAACCTAACTCTAAAATTTCCAAAGCCTCCATAGTAGGAGCATATATATCAATGGATAGGTTAAGGGCAGGTTTTGCACAAGGATGCATAAGACCTTGTTTGCCTGGACAGCCTGGTGGAAGCCTGGGAATGAGCATATCTTCTGGGAGTGTGCCTGCCTGGGCAGAGCTATGTAATGGACATTGGAAAGAGACTTTTATACTAATGAGAGCACCTTGATCTCCCCTCACCCTCAGCTGTGAGTCCTGTGACTTGGTGATGGAAACTAAATGCTGTGGACTTAGTATGCATGGGGAAGTGGTCTTAGCTCTGTGGTGCTCCCAAGAAGAGGAATGGAGGTATAGAGGAAAGATGGCTTAAAAGATGTGTATTTGGACTGTGTACTGAAATGACTACTATAGAATGTCTAACATTGCATGTGGCATTCTGTGCCGAAAATTCTGCTAGTATGTCAATGTGATATGTCATGGAAGATTAACAGTAAAGTGTGGAAAATGCATTCATGTGTGGACATTCCTTTATTCTCGAATATTAAGGCCTCTGATGTTGTAATATGGCAGAGAGTTTAACTCAACAACAGGTGGGTGGTTGTCCTGTCTGAGAAGAAGTGGGGGGGGAGACATTTAAAATTTGGCACCACCACCTGTCCAATCGTAGACTCCCTGTGCATGGTTGAGTAAAGGAGTAGAGACTTTTTACAGCAATATTGGTCACTTTGGAAACTCAAAAATCCACTCAGGAATCAAAGGGGAGGGACAACTGTCATTGGCTACTGAAAGATGGGTCCAACTTTCGGGAAAAGTGAAAAACTATTTATTTTTGGAATTCATTTTTTTTACAAGCTGACCATTTCTGTTATATAAATAACAAAAGAAATTTGAGTGATGAATCTGTCAGAGATTTCCTAATCTTTTATATTATAAGGCAGCTTTACTCCAGATGCAGATGCTTTTTAACCATTTGTAATTCAGTAATTGTTTTTTAGATTTTGCCAGCTTCCACAATATGTGCTGCTCTTCTACTTAAAAAGTTAACAGATAAATATTATATTGGATAAAATAATTTTAGGTTTCAGGTGAAACGGAATAGCTGTTTGTTAACTGTGATAATTGCAAGCTTGGTGTTTTTACCTGTCAGCTAACAGACAATAAATTACCACTAGGAAAATCACATATCTGACTTTGATGAATTATTTAGATTTACTTCTTTTAGCAGATTAATCATAAACCTATATTTAGTTTTTTTATTCAGGAGCTAATCATGTTTTATGTGTTTCTGTGGTTGGTTTTTACTATAATAGTTATTATAATATTGTATGTAATATTGTGATTGTAGTGTTCCAGCTAATGCAAGGATTTATTGATGCACTGAAAATATAAATACAAATCCTGATGCTTCTTGTATGGTTTACTATTCCCTGTTATTGGCTATTATATCCAGTTTAATTTTTTATGAACAGTGTTTAGAGTACTTTGTGTTCTCTTGGGCTGTCTTAATAACTGTACAAAATGTCAGACAATCTCACATTTATTAATATTACAATGAAAAGTCTTCCCAGATTACATACTCATGGTGTGCCAATTTAAACATTGTGATTAATAAATAGGGCATCCCTTTGACCCTTCCAACCAAAGTAGATACATATCAAAGTCTTCAGTGGTAGCCAACTCTGGTCTGCAAGGGTTGCCAACAGTGCATGGTAACCTCAATATCATAAAGAAAAAATAATAATCTCATCCTAACTATCCTCCCCATTCTAAACATGAAGACCTGGATGGATTGTACTGGAACCTTTTGTTGGTTTTGACAGTCAGTAACCTGACATTTTTCCTTAGCATACATACCAACCTTGTCTATGGCCAAAACAAACATTCCCTATGCATCAAAACTGATTCTTATAGTATAATGATAGCTGTAACATGACAGGCTGTTGTTGGCAGCACATAATTATTCCTCTAGTTCAGAAGTCTCAAACTTTCTAAAAAAGGGCAAGTTTACTATCCTTAAGACTTTAGGGGGGCTGGAGTCTGGCCATTGGGAATAGAAAAGGTCCCGATCTCAGTGGGAAAAAACAATGCCCCATCTTTGGTGTCAGTGCGAAGAATTATGCTCCATCGTTAGTGTTACTGGGAGGAATTGTGCCCCATTGTTGGTGTTATTGGGAGGAATTTTGCCCCATTATTGGTGTCATTGGGAGGAATTTTGTCCCATTATTGATGTCATTGAGCCCCATTGTTAGTGTCATTGGGAGAAATTGTTCCCTATCATTGGTGTCTTTGGGAGGAATTGTACCCCTTCATTGGTGTTAGTGGGGGGAATATTGCCCCATAGTTAGTATCAGTGGAGAAAATAGTGCCCCAAAAGCCAGATAAAAGCAAGCAATCTGGCCCCTTGGATGTAGTTTGGAGACCATTGCTCTAGTTGAATCACCTCCTCTATTTTTATACCACTCTCAGCACAGTAACTGGTGGGTACCAGAAAGCTCCCAATGCATACTTGTGATCGTGAGCTTTCTGATCATGTGTCTACTGTGACTGCCAATCACAGTGGTCATATGATCAAAATGCCCGTTTCCACCGCCCGGCATTTAGAACCTCATAAGGGGCTGAGAAGCGGTTAATTTTGCTTTTAGTGCCCCTTTAAGCTGAAATCTTATCTCAATAAATATCTAAAATGATTAGCAAATGCCATATGTACAGTCCATTTAGTGTTTGTGCTCCTGGATTTTCATAGCTTTATCTAAAAATCCAGAGCAAGGAATAAATGCTTGCAATCAAAATCTTAAACAAAATATTTCAGAATATTTTCTTGTATCCAGTGTTCTCTTGGTGTGTCAATCAAGTCTTTGACTGCAAGAAGAAAGCCTGAGAACAGGCACGATTTGAATGCCCCATCATTAGCTTGGACTCATGCTGATTCCAGAAAACCTTCTGTTCAGATAATACGCAGTGATCTAATATTTGACTGATCATTTGACCACCCAAACCTGACTTCAAAGGTTCAGGTGAGTCAGCTCTATTTAATGTAAATGTCAAACAAATTAATCTGAGCTGAGAACTTTAAAGGTGGCATTTTCCTTTGGTGGTGCAGCTGATGTATGAGAGGTTGTAATTTTCACTTCCTGACTCTTTCACAAGAATATGGGCTCAGCTCATGGACAAACACAAAATAAATGATGCAGTACAATATTGGGAAATGAGTAAAAGGGAAAAAAATGTATGATGGGTGCAGCTATGATCCTGTTTCCCATAAAAATATGTTTGCATTCAAAAGAGTGTATATTGTTCAACCTGCGCATGGTCTTCTTCAGGTACAGCTGATATTCTCCATTTTTTAATCTTTCATAAAGTGAATGTATAATTGTTTTCCAGGTTATCAACAGTTTTGCTAGAAAAAAACTTCTGCAGAGCTTAGTAGCTGAAGCAGAAATTGATGTACCAAACTGAATGAACCAGCACATTGATTACATGCTCTTTGGCAAGTCTCTTTACAGCAGACCTCAGACTGGGAGAGGGAGAGGCAGCACAAGCTAATCGGTTGTGCTGAAGTGATCATGTGCTAACAAGGAATAAGTTGATGGAAAGAGAAAGTACAGTGACACAGGTGAGCTCTTCAGTGTTCTGCTTCTCCTTCACTCTCCAGTCACAGGCTGGTAGTGGAGACAAGACCTAGTTGCATTACTGCAGGGCAGTGCTGTGTTATGGAAATCTCGGAACTGGATAGATAGAGATACAAATCCTTTGGCAGGTAAGACATCTCCCTTATATGTATACCATCTGTGTATTTAGTTATTTATCTGAAGTTGTAACATTTTAGATTAAAATAAAATACCATAAACTAAAGCCAGGCCCCATCCAAGATGCTTTTTTTTTTAATTGCAAATATAAAAGAAATGTTTATATTGTTGTGTTTTGTGCATTGGAGATTTCCCCTCAGTTCATGTCCCAATTACCAACAATCTGTCACACCCTACCACACAAGACAAGTGAGGGCAGAGGAGACAGCAATAATAATCCTATAAATAGAGAAAGGCCTGCCATACCAAAATCCAAGATCATTTTAATTGTTGGTAAAAAAAAAAGTCATACAAATACAACCAATGCATTCAGGGGCAACACAACTCAGCAGTTGCTTAATTGCTGCTCAGCAACTGCTGTCAAGTTGTTACTCCATGTGGCTAGTTCAATGCTGGATCTAATGTTGATCTGTGATGTCACTGGTTTCTCTCCATCCAAGTTTTAAACTATGTTGAGCCCTGATTAAGCAGGAGAGATGTTGCCCTTGAAACATGTTGGGGTTCTTATTTGACTTTTTGCAAACACCTAAAATTTTATTGGACGCTCTTATACAGTTTCGGCTTTCCTGTCTGTATTTCTATGGTTTGAGTTACTGTTGTGCCCACTGAGGGAAGTCTTGATGTGTGGGAACCATCTATTGAGCTTGCCTTAAAATAAATTAAAAAAAAACACTTACATGCTCATTTGTCTTTGAAGTTTGTAAATCATAAGCGCTGCTGGTGCCGACTCCAGACAGGCATGGGTGACATCAGCACAATCTCCGCCCAACTCCGACCTACGTTTTATCTTAATAGACGTTGTCAAGGCATCTGTCTGAAGCCAGCATCAGCTGCATTTATGACATACATGCTTATTTGTCTTTGAAGTTTGTAAGTGGTTTTTTATTTACTTTAATAAATCATTTGTACCTTATCACACTATCTAGAGTATTATCCTTTTTGACCGAGCACTCAGCATTTCACAATAAGGGAAGAAGAGAGGAGGAGAAATCCTGAAATCTGTGACATCTCTTTTCCATATAGGATGTTACAAGCAAGATATATTCAGCATCATGCTCTGTTAGAACACCTATAATCTGAGGTCTAACTATTCCGTAAGAAGCAGTGTATTTTTTGTGCTGGTGGGCACGAAAGTCTGTTTCACTACACACATGGAGGGTTATTGTGGACACAGCTGTTCATCATAATTGGGATTTTGTCATCGAAAGTCTTTTTCATTGTTTGGTGCTTCATGCATGTTGACCTAATAATATTAATGGTAGGAGCACATTTAAAGTACAAGTGACTCCCTATTAGCATATTTTTTTTATCAATAGCACAACAACAAAGTAATTAACTGTAAATCTCTTTCTTAAAGCCACAAGAGAAGATTTCCTTTAAATAGAATATTAGATGGACAAAGCTCTTCAGGACACCAGCTGGTGTCCTCTTTCACTAGAACCACAGCTGACTCTCTAGCACCAGAGGGGTGGCAAAAACAAAAACGTTCAGAAGATGTCTTAGAAGTGTCTGTACTCACACAAGACCCAAGGGAATGCTGGTTGCCTCCTTAGAATTGCCAAGCTACACCTTACTCGGGTGATACCAGACCAGATCTTCAGCAGACAGCCCCCCTCAGTCAGCTCTCTTAAGTTCCAGGACCTCAGCATCTAGGCCCTTGGGTCCCCACCTAAGGCCTCATGACAACAGATGGAGCAGCACTACCTGCAAGAGCAGCATGCCCCCTCTAGACTGGACTAATCCTACCCAGGAAAAGACCCTGAGCTCAGTGTGATCACTGAATATACAGTATACAGTCTCCCAGCTGCCTCTCTGAGATAGGCTGGGGCTGTATCAATATTCATGCTGCCGTCTGCATAACTCCACACCTATAATCCAGAAAGTTCTCAAATTCTCTGGATGCAGAGGGAGCTGTTGAACTGGTGGCAGCTGAACAGAGGGAGCAGACCTGACTAGCTGAATACAGCTTCACTCATTACAGTGAGCAAACTATGTTTTTACCTAACAAACAATCACAGTCACATTGACTACAGTGTGGGAACTAAATGTACCTATCAAAACATATTCTAAATCTATCTAAACCCAGCAGCTATCTAGGAGGGTGCTACAGTAATATATATTATTTTCATGATAAATTTCATCAAGGGCAATTGATCAACTGATTCTGTAAAGACTGAACCACTCAACTACAACAGCCACAAAAATATGAATGTGTATGTTGTATAATCAACATTATAATTATAATCAACATTCAGACTGATAGAAAAATCAGGCAGACAATGTCTAAAATAATTTTAATTGTTGGTAAAAAAAAAAGTCAATTAAATACAACCAACGCATTTCGGGGAAACACCATTCAGCAGTTGCTCAGTTGCTGCTCAGCAACTGCTGTAAAAACTGCAAAAAATGATTTTGCTGCTCTTTTACAAATTTTTTTTTAAAAAAGCATTCTGGCTTGATTTTTAACTTTCTGCAGGTGAAAACCCCAATACGGTAACACCTACTATCGCCTACCTGTGTTTTTCACTGGACATACACATGTTTGGCAGAAAAATTACAAAACGGTAATCTACAGTATATTCTTTTCATCATAAACTTCTCAAGGACAATTGATCAATTGATTCTCTATAGACTGAACCACTCAACTGTAACAGGCAAAAAAAAAAGAATGCAAAATCTAATTCACAGTTCAAAAACCAGTTTTCCAGCTACTAACACATATTTTCCCACAGAGTGTATGTTGTATAATTAACATTACAAGTATACACTGCTGGAAATATCAGGCAGGCCTATATTATTTCATGGCAATGTAAAATCTCCACTTTATTAAATTTAATAGATTCAATAAAGAGGGAAAAGTGAGTCAGAGTGACACTGGACAAAGGGCATAGCGTGCAGTCATCATAAATCACATTTTTTGCATCTTATGAATAATACATTTGTAAATATGTTTTTATATTTGTTGAATTTTTATCCTTGAGTGTTTTCCTTGAACTGTGGCCCCCAAACTGTGGACTGCAGGCTGGATGCAGCTCTTTGCTTGCCTTAATCCAGCCCTTGCAGTACTATGCCTCTCACTGATATGAGGCACTATTCATGCTACTGACAATAATGATGAAGCACCATTCCTTACGCTGACAACAACAATGAAGCATAGTTCCTCCCACTGATACCAACAATGGAGTACAATTCCTCCCACAGACACCAGTGACGGAGCACTATTCCTCCCACTAATACTAATGATGGGATACTATTCCTCTCACTAACACCAGTGATGGGGCACAATTCCTCCCACTTATACCAATAATGGAGTACTATTTCTCCCACTGACACAAATGATGGGGCATGATTCCTCTCACTAATACTAATGATGGGGTACTATTCCTCCCACTGACACCAGTGATGGGGTACGGTGCCTCTGACTGACACCAATGATGGGGCACTATTCCTTCTACTAACACTAGTCATAGGGTACTATTCCTCCCACTGACACCAATGATGAGGCACTATTCCTCCCACTAATACCAATGATGGGGTACTATTCCTCTTACTGTCACCAGTGATGGGGCACTATTCCTCCCATTGACACCAATGATGAGGCACTATTCCTCCCACTAATACCAATTATGGGACACTATTTCTCTTCCTACTGACCACAGGCACTTTGTCATTTTTATTACTCCCACTGACCACCATTTAACTTTACATTGGCTCTGGGGCATTTTCTACTCCCAATGGCAACAGTCCAGCCTCCAAATATCTGAGCGATGGTAAACTGGCCTTTTGCTTGAAAAGTTTGAAGACCTCTGTCCTAGAAAGGACCTGGTTTTTATCTTGTTGTAGTCAATCTATTAAATTTGTTCATGAATATCTACCCAAATATAAGCCTGAAAAAGACACATTAATAGTTCACAGATAAGAAAAACGAAGAGTTAGAAAAAATTATTTGTCTCACAGCCTCAAGATAAAGTACACTGTATTGTTTGTTTCTTTCTGAATCCCCTTTGCAACTGTCCTGCATAAATTATCATTTTTATTTTAGAGAGACAGGATGGAAACCACTCTATACATAGAAAAATTTACAAATTATTCTTCCAAACCTAGATTTTTTTTTATAATATGCAATCTTTACAAACAAGTCAAGCATTATACCATTGCTTTAAGATGACCAGCTGGTACTGCAATGAACAACTGCACAAGTCATGAGCTGATTTTATATTATTTGTGCTTCATACCTGAGTCTAAAATAAAATAGGAAGTCTGTTTTCATTTACCGAAGTCCTGCACATCACTCTCCTGCAATAGGAATTTGAAAAATGGTGAACGGGGAGGAGGATATGCTTGGAAATGAGATCCCACAACTTCCTGCATAGAAACACGGCAACAAGAGTGATGATAGAAAAGGACCAAGTGGTCCATCAAGTTTACCCCTTTAATCTACAGGACGGTTGAACAGAAATCGATTCACAGATCAACTCATGTGCAACTGCAGTGGCCACACATGGATTGAAATTCCCTGCTGAATTGGACGAACTTCAATTAGCCTATGACAGGGGTCGGCAACCCGGCAACCACAGTCTACCTGTCGACCGCTTGCAAGTGACAGGTAGACTGTGAACAGGTTCCTGCACAGCCAACCCCAGCCTTTTAGGTTGCCTAAGCAGCCTTATGCTGGCATCCAGCATAAGGCTACTTAGGCAGTTGCCTTAAAGCACCAGGGTGGGAGGGGGGTAGAAAAATTTCACTCCTCAGCCACTTGCTGGGAATTCAGGTTTTTAAAATACCTGCCTTCCGATGATCCCCTGTATTGTCTTCCTGGAGCAGCTGAAAGCTAGCATCTCCTCTTTGCCCTCCCACCAGTTTACAGCTGCTGCAGGAGGAAAATCCAAGGGATGAGTTCTAGTAAACACCTCCCCCGCTGCCCCTCCCATCCTTGTTCCTCCTTTTTTCTACTGCTCGGCCCCTCCCCCAATGCTCCCCTGTAAACAGGGCTCCTAAAAATAATTGTGCAAAATAATAAAAAATAACATTGTAAAAATAAAAACTACTGACACCATCTACTGCCCTACTGACACCAACCTCTGCCCTACTGACGCTATCTACTGCCCTACTGACTGACACCATCCGCTGCTCTACTGACACCATCCACTGCCCTACTGACTGACACTGTCCATTTTTAAGGTAGGCTAAGTTTCTATTAACATAGTGACATTTGTTTTATTATATTTTTCTACATTTTCCTTACTATTTAGTTAGGCCTTGCTAGTTAATTTCTGGGGTTTTCTCGTTTTTTTTGGCGCTGAACTGCGGTGACCTTTGGTCTCTTTCATGTTACTCAGATAGACCTCCACCTCTCAAAGGTTGCCTACCCCTGGTCTATGGCCACCTTTAAATGCAAGTGAGTGGGGTTGACTGTTTTTATGAAGTTTTTTTTTTTAAATTTAAATTATCTTGGACATTTTCATCTGGTTTGGCCTTGCTCTCCTTTCACTGTTTCTATGATTAGAGATACTATTGGGTGCCCACCAAGGGAAGCCTTCCTGTGTGGGAACTGCCTCACTAAAGCTATTGAGCTTGTTTGAAGTTTTCCTTCATGTGCTTACACGTGCAAGTCTAAAGTTCCCAGCAACCTTATTGAGTATGTAGTTCTGGAGGTCTTGTGTTTTGAATAGTACGTACAGTATAGTGCTCCCTCTACACACATATGCTTCATTCTAGTTATTTATACATTTATTGAGCAATTTGCCATTTTCCCTTTGCACATATCCCTGTTCATCCTGCAGCTTGCTGGACCTCACCTTTTCTTTCAGAATAACTGTGTTAAGTGGCAGATTTATGCTTCTCTATCTGCAGGGTTTATATACTTATTTATCTTTGTTACTTATGGGGTTTCGAAAGACTGGGTTCTCTAATGTAGGTGTTCTTTAAGTTTTTCAGTTACTGGAATCCATCTACCAGAAGTGCAGCCTCAAGGATGTTTAACAACACTGAAGTCAAGATTAAAGAAAATGAAAAAAGTACTGATGGATTAAATGAACAGCTTCCTGGGACATCTGATAAGGATATCATTTATACACAGCCTTAGATTTGGCTGTCTAAGCAGAATATTTTTGCTGGCTGGAAATATTGTGAATATGTTGTGCCAAAGAAAAATTAAAACATTATCACACATCTGCTTCAGGTGGATTTCTATTAAAGAAACAAAGATCTATGTTAACTATAATCCGTTTATGTTTAATATCCAGACAAATTGGCAGGAGGTAAAGTAGACTTTGCGATTCATTATTGGATCAGATTACTATGTTTTTTCTAGTAAAATATTTCCGAATATGGCATGACTCCTCATGTTACAATGTTGTCCTAGCTGTACTCTTCAATACAATTTGGTGCCTACAACATAGATGAGTGATGCATACACTCAGGACCGTAGATAAGGGGGTACCACCAGTCCTCCTGTAGGGGGCCCAGGCCAGCAGGGGGGCTCAGGCAGCTGGATGAACCAGATGTAGTCAGGGACGGTGATCAGAACAGCGGAGGGACAATTACTGATACTCCACCTGTATGGCTCTTTCTGCAGCAGCTGAAAGCTGACCTCTCCCTCTTGTTGGCTTTCAGCTTCTGCAGAGAGAGCCATACAGGGGATCAGTTCCAGTAATTGCCCCTCATCACCCTCCTTGTGCACCATATGTTTTCCCCTGCTACCCAGGCCCGTCACCCGCACAGTGCTGTAGGCTACCCTCCTCTCCTTCCCATCGGCAGATGCAGGCACTAGGACAATAGGACCCTTCAGGATGGAGAGTGGGGGAAGGTTCCAGTAAATATGTCACATTTACCAGCCCCTTCCTTTCCTAAATGAACACAATGAGTAATCGGTACTGATCACTTGCTCTGTTCATTCATAACTGAAGTATAGTAAACTGTGTTTTTTTGGAGGGGGGGCCTGTCAGGTTGGCTGTATAGGACCCCATGGTTTCCAACAGCAGCCCTGTATACACTTCAAACAAGAAATAATCAAAAAAGTCAATCTCTGCAAAAAAATAAAATAAATAAAAATCTGCTATACATCTGCTCATTAGTGATTGGTCAGTTTGATGAGGTACTTGAAGCCCACAGCAGATTCCCAACTTGCTTATCACTAGTAAACGAGTCATCTGGAATAGATTCCTTCTTTTAAATAGGATATATATATATATATATATATATATATATAGTGTGCAATGGCTTTCTTTATGCTACTTGCCACCCTAGGCCTACTGTACAGGGCTGCCCACTCCTTTCTTGCAGATGCCCCTATCTTGCACACTGATGGCTGAGAGAGATACTTTCAATTTCTCGAAAAGCATAACAAGCTGTCATTTGTGTTCACAGTTTGCTTCCTTTCAGAGACCAGATCCCCTGCCCATCAACTGAATGAATACACTAATGGGCAAGCCTGTATTTTATCCATGGATCAGCACATAACCTCATGGTGGTGTCATGATATAAATACCTCGGACTTCACAAGTTCACCATAAGGACTACACAAAGTCTGATTTCATGATGTCTGATATGTCATGATTATGAACCTGTTAACTACCAAAAGGTATGGGGAGAAGCCATTGTCCACAGCATGGATGGGAAGTAGTCCCACACTTTTTTCAGGATACAGAAATAGTATGCTGTTGGGGGCTTTACAGAAAACTATATAAATAAAAACATTTAGGGCAGCATTTTAATTGAAAGTCATTCATTGGGTTTATACAATACACCTAGGAAAATCTATAAATCTATAGAGGTAGAAAAAAATGTCTGTCCATATCAATCCAGACTTCAGCTCTAAACAGACATGTGAACATATCATAGTGAGCTTCCTTCAGTGGGAAAAGACTTGTGGACAGGCTAACTTCTCAAACTAATGAACACTAAAGCTGGACGAGAGTATTCGTACAAAAAGTCGTACGAAAATTCTTTGAACATTTGGTGAATGGTCGAATGTCGTTCGAAAATTGTCTTGTGCTTTTAACATTTGAGTTTAAAAGGAATGTAATTATTTGAAGGATAACCACATATACTGCTCGAAAATTAGTTTGCTCGGGAAAGGTTTCCTTCCTGCCCCTTCGAAATTTGTCACTGCGGTCGAAAACAAACATTGATTTGACCCCAGTAACGATTATAAAATCAAACGAATATTCTTGAAACTTAAATTCTTGAATGAAAATCTATACATGTATGGCAAGCGTAAGGGGGGGATTTACTATAACTGGTGCTCTCAGAATCTGGTGCAGCTGTACATGGTAGCCAATCAGCTTCTCACTTCATCTTGTTCAGTTAAGCTTTGGCAATAAAACCTGAAAGCTGATTGGTTTCTACGCAGAGCTGCACCAGATTTTGTACTCTCCACTTTTAGTAAATAACCCCAAAGAGTCATGCTACATATGTACCTAAAATCATACGGTGTGAACAAGCCCTTAAAGGATAAATTCACCTTTTGTTACATGTTACACCTATATTCAGGGTGTAACATGTAACATGGTACAATCAGACCCACCCCACCACCAACCCCCCCCCCCCCCCAATCAGTGTTGTGACAGCTAACAGGGGATCTTCTCCTCCCCGCTCCTTGATAGCTGTCACAATTTTTAAAGAACGCTGCCGTGCAGGAGTCAACCCACCCACCTGCATCTCTCATTCGCAGTATTCTGTGAATGGGAAAACTACGAGTTCCAACAGACTTGTCGGCTTGTAGTTTTCAATGAACTTCCACCGCGCTCCACAGCGCCATGGTAGTTCATTGAGTCTTCTTGTCAGGAAGTATCTGCTTGCTTTTATGGGATGTAAGCAAATATACTGACAGATCAGGGGGCGACCGGCATGGCACCAGTGATCTGCTGATCGCTGATGCAATGCTTTAGAGGCTCCACAAACAAAAAATAATAAATGCACATTTTTTTTAGCTGCAAAACAATATTAATTTATTATTTTTTGTTAAAAGGTGAACTTATCCTTTAAGACCTCAGGCACAATGGGTGTTTGGCCCTGGTGCATTTAGGTGTGAACAAAAGGCACAGATGCAATGGATGGTGCCGGCACCCAGGGACAAATACCTCGGAGGCAAGAGTTCTGCATTCTGGGCATTTGTCCCTGAAGGCTTACTGCCCTAAATATTAAAAGAGCTTGATGGACCATCCAACCTGCAGCTGCCAGCCTCTCATAGGATTTAACAGGCTGACAACAGCAGGGTTGGACGGTGCGCCTGTGCCTTTTGTCCACATCTAAACGCTGGAGCCTCATGCAACAGAGCTAAGTGACCAGTGTGCACGGATTTACCACATTTACAAGCATTTCATTGCATTAGCCACAATTAGAATGTTTAATCAGAACTTCTATGCACAGAATTCTAGTTTCTTTAAACGCAGCTAAACTGACCTCACCTAAAAGTAAGTAAAAGCACAGTGTGACTTGCACAATTGAAAAAAAAAATACATGCATTTATATATGTTTAGAAATGTAAAGCCACTCCCGTAGAAGCCATAGGAATACTGTAGAGGTCTTCCCTCCAAGCTCTTCCCCGCAACCAGGCACATAGGATCATTCACACATATCTTCAATGACCAATCTAGGAGTGTTGTTTTTACTGTTTTTATTTTTAGAGAACTTGGATAGGGATAAGGAAATGAGAAGAGATACTCCAAAAACAAAACTATGCGCAACGGGAGGACTTGGATATTCTTCAGAGCAAGCTATATTAAAGTATGTGCTTGTAGCAAACAGTAGACTTCAGCTTTAACCGGTTCCCACCCAGCCTATGGCCAAATGGCGGCCAGCAAAAACCCTCGTCCCTCCGGGTGGACTCCATATGGCGTCCTTTTAGGCATGTGCAGTTTGCATGCCAGCAGAGCCACGCAGCAATGACAGATCTGTCTACTGGCCCCGTTGCCAGTACCATGTGACCTGCTGTGACCAATCACATGACAGGTCACATGATAGTTGTATATAATGGATGGCTTCCTATCATGCCATCCATTGTATACAAGTGTGGCTAGCTGTGAATAGTCACAGCGATCACATGCACAAGCTGGGCCAATCACAGCCCAGCTGTGTCATGTGATTAGCTGTGGCCAAATCACAGTTAAAAAAAAAAATCCTGAATGAATCGATTTCATTCAGGTAAATGCTTGCCTATAGCAAAATAATTCTTTGCTATAAGCAAATTACTATTGTAAAATTATACTACTTTGGTCATAGTGAAATATGAAAAAATCTTAAAAAAAAAGAGATAAAAAGGTAATAAAAAATAATAAAAATGTAAAAAAAAAATATCATTTTTTTTTTCATACTGTCACCAGTCAGTGTCCCTGATCACCGCCATGCCAGTTATATGATGACGCTGTACTGCACTGGTGACAGTATGTAAAAAAAAATAGTGAAAATCATTTTTTTTATTTCTTCATTTATGAAAAATTATGCCAAAAAAATTACAACTTCAAAAAACTCGCCATGCCTGTTATGAAATATGTCAGACTGTCTACTTTGCAAAAAGGGGTCATTTGGGGGATATCTGTACTGTTCTGATATTCTTGGACCTCAAGAAATTAGATTGGCTGTCAGTACTTCAGGATTGATCAATATTCAGATATATCCCATAGTTTGTGAACTCGATAACTTTTTTACAGACTAAATATTAAATACTAATTTGGGTTATTTTCACCAAAGACATGTAGCAGAATACATTTTGGCCTAAATTTATTTATTTGCAAACTTTTATAACAGAAACAAAGAAAACGTGTTTTTTTTTTTTAATTTTTGGTCTTTTTTTGTTAATTTAGCAAAAAATAAAAACCCCAGTGGTGATTAAATACCACCAAAAGAAAGCTCAAGTTGTGTGAAGAAAATGATAAAATTTTAGTTTGGGTACAATGTTGTATAACCGCGCAATTGTCATTCAAAGTGTGAGAGCGCTGAAACCTGAAAATTGGCCTGGGCAGGAAGGGGGTAAAAGTACCCTGTATGGAAGTGGTTAAGATAGTAGTAGTAGGTAATTAAGGTGGTAATTAACTGTAAATCTCCTTCTTAGAGCCACAAGAAGAAGTAAAATATTAAATGGACAAAGCTCTTCAGGACGCCAGATGGTGTCCCCTTTAGTTAGACCCACAGCTGCCTCTCTAGCACCAGAGGAGTATTAGCAGCACAAAGTGTCTAAGATCCTTCAGAAATGTCTGTACACAAGGCCCAAGGACAGCTGATTGCCTTCCTCTGTGATACCAGACCAGATCTTCAGTAGTACTCTGTTAGCTCTTTGATGTATCCGGGTTTCAGCATTCAGGCCCTCAGGCCACCCATCTGAGGCCTTGTAATAGCAGATGTGTGGCAGCAATGCCTGGAAGGGCAGCATGTCCCCTCCAAGCTGGACTAATCCTCTCCAGGAAAAGAGTCAGAACTCAGTGTGCTCACTGAATATATACGATCTCCCAGCATGCCATAGGAGCCTGCCTCTCTGGTATAGGCCAGGGCTGTATCAATATTCATGCTGCATAACTCCACACTTATCATCCAGGAACTTCTCAAGCTCTCTGGATGCAGAGGGAGCTATCAAACTAGCATCAGCTGAACACACTGAGCAGATTTGGCAGCTGCACAATGCAGTACAGTACAGTACAGTGAGCAAACTAAGCTTTACCTAACGACAATCACAGTCACACTGACTACAGTGTGGTAACTAAATGTACCTATCAAAACACATTCTAATTTTATTTATCTAAACCTAGCACCTATCTAGGAGGGTGCTACATCAATGTCCTCTAAATTGATTTGAATTGGTTGAGTAAATGAGGCCTAAAGAATAGTTTGGACTGGCAGGTTTTGGTAGATTGTTGTTGTTTTCCTTTGATATGTGGGATGTTAGTGAATACCTTACCCACTAAACACATATTCATACATATATGCATTGATTCCATGTATCTAAGGTGACATGCTGGACCCTCAGACAATGTGTGTGCTTTATGTACTTTCCTACTTATAAATACATGAAAGCTTGCCTTTGACAAAAAAAGTTTTTTTAATTTTGTTAATAGCACTCTCAGAAGCTTATGCATGCTACTAAACATAAATTTGTGGTAAGGTTTCTCATACAAAACAAAAAAATAAATGTAAAACCTCTATATTAATAGTGTAAGCTCCAGTTACTTTATGACAAAATGACAAAGCCTCTCCACATAACACCAGCAGTAAGTGAAGAAAGAGGAGGAAGACAGTACTGTTTTAACCACTCTGGCTGAGAAAACAAGCTGTGAAGTAAAATACGATTTTAACAAACAGTTCCGAAGCTTGAAAATCCAACAAGTAAAATCATTCAGTACATCCACCTCCAGTAAAATTATTATTATGTATTTTGGTACATTAGAGTAGCTGGACAGTTTTATATTTGCAGATTATATTTACTGTGAATTGCAGGGATTTATGACAAAATATAAAAAAGGATTTGCCTGCCTGTAAATTTATTTAAAGTGAACCTGTGTTCAGTGGAAAGCTCTTAAAACTGGCAGCGCAAACATTAGTCATCCAGTTAGTGGATTGAACAAAATAAAATGACCTTATTCACCATCCACACATTACTGGTGGATAACGGAATCACTCCTGCTGAGCTATTTCATATTTCTATACGCTGATCAACATTGCAGGCTACAGTCCGCTGTGCGGATCAAGCTGCATTTATTTTACAGGCTGGTTGTACAGAAGTCCAAAGATAATTTAACTTCAACCACTGTCCTCATACATGGATTGAAATGTGATCTGTCCTACTGGACCAGCCAAATTTCGATCCCTGTATGGCCAGTTTTAGTCAAATATGTAATGCAGACATCCAAAGATCATCTCTCCCAACTGTCCCTCATTTTTGAGGGACTGTCCGTCTTTTGAGACCAAATTCCTCTGTCTCTCATATGTCCTGAATTCTCCCTCTTTTTGTTCTGATAAATACATCCTTATACAAAATGTATTTTCTACCCAACCTCTATATTACCGCATTTGTTATTTTGAAAAGTGAAAATAAAGGAAAAAGGCACTTATTCTGCATATTAGATCTTGGCCATGGCAGGGACATGTCATTTTTCTACTGTACATACTGTTTGTTAAAATTTCAGAAAGTTGGAAGGTATGAAAGATACATTCAGATATAGTATGTTTTTATACCTAATCAATCTGCCAGGGAACTTTGATATGTATTGTACACAGTCCCTGTAATTCATAACGGGTGTCATAGACACTCTTTAGAATTGTGTTGCGCCTCTGCATGATGAATGTTGGTGCTTGCAACAGATTTATGTATCTGTTGGAAAAAAGAACATGAACTTGTCACAAAAGGCATAGTGGGGGCAGCACCGAAGCCAGAGTGTCCATCCTCAGTGTAGCTCAGTAATGCTGGCTCACAATTTCTCCCTGGCCAGTCACTGTCTCTATCACATGGAGAGGCACATTGGTTATGGAGTTGGGTTGCTGGCTCACAATTTCTCCCTGGCCAGTCACTGTCTCTATCACATGGAGAGGCACATTGGTTATGGAGTTGGGTTGTTGGGTGAAGAGAGCTGATGGAGATACTGGGAGGTTAGTTCCCCATCATGCCCTTCTCCCTTGTAATTAACATCAGATGGCAGTAGGCTAATTCCATAGCCACTAGACAAACCAATAGTAGGCATGAGTTTTGACCTCTGTATGCTGTCAATCACAAGGGAGTTGGACCTGATGGGGAATTTTGAGAGAGTAGGCACATTTTAGCTGTCAGACAGAAAATTCTTATTCTAAATTGCTATTGTATTTGGATAGTGACATCAACTTTCATCTCTGACCCATGATGACCAGCTTCATTGACCAACAGTGAGTTTGGGGATAAACTCAAATGATCTCTCTATTGGTTTATTATAGCTACCCAGTGAGCTCTAAAAAGTAAGTGAGAGTGCTGTATATGTGGGCACCCTATGTGCCAGCTTAGCATGTCATCTGATGGTTTAGAAACATGTGAGAGCTTACACAGGGCTATGAACTCCTTCCCCTTCCCCCATTTAACAGAGCTGGATCAGTCACAAGATGCCAGCACCATTATATTAGAGAGGGAAAGTGATTTAGATACTCATCCATACCCAGAAGTGCCTTTTATACATCTTGTTTTTAGATGATTGTACAGAGCAGCAGATGAGTGAAGAAAAGGTAAGTGTATGCTGCTGAGGTGTGCAAGTGAACCTTTTATTGTGTCCTGCATGTATAATGGAAGAGTCACTTTAAGTGTTTATTCACAGTGATTTCCACATTAATTTGCTGGGACTGTAAATTTCAAACCTGTAGCATCCGGCAAGAACCCATGGCAGCAGTGAATCCAAACCTTATCCCTAGCTATGAGCAGCAATGAGTTGCCCTCATATCAAGTCTCTGACAGACATTAAAGGAAAAGTGCATAATGAAAAAAAAAAACAATATTCATATACTGTATACGGCTGCAGCATTGGTCCAATGCAGTTATTGCTGGCTCTAAGACCGAGAACCGAATTACCATATGACTACTGATTGCTCAGTTCCTGGTCTTCACTGAACAGGGCAGTAACTGTCAGTCACTGGCTGTCTGCTGTGACCCTCCTGTGGAGGACACGGGAGAAGCTGGCATAGGCTCTTAGCAGTGCACTGAGAGGCTGATCCTACTACCAGTCAGGCATCTGGGTGGATCCAGGCATTATTGTCAGTATACATCCAAAGATTGGAGTAGCTCTGTGATGTCAGCCAACAGTGGGCTTTAGCCTGCTGTCAGCAGAATCTAGGTAACTGGAGTACAGAAATAAGTGTACTCCTGTGACCCAAAAGAGAAGTACAGTATGGCCAAAAAAGTTTGGCCATACTTCTCTTTTAATACATTATTGCATTGTAAATGACTCCAGGTTGTTGTCCTGTTTGCTAGAGCTATAAATCTGGGTTCTTTGCACTTATGTAGCACAGCCTGTGTTTATTCCTTTGTGGAATATGCAAGCTAGTCAGCTGGAAAAGGAGGAACAGAGCAGGACATCCTAAAGGGCAGAAGGTACTTAGTATAAGAGTACAGTACATTGTGTCCTTATGCTGAATATTTCCCTGTGAATAGGGAAAAACTGTCTACTCTTCTACTTTGCTGGGCATAAAGAACAAATTCGATCCCAACTTCACTGGAAAGCAATTACTACATCAGCATACAGGGAACACCATCTACATTTTTTTATGTATCTTATATATCACCTCATAAACTCTGTTTGATTAAAATAACTTCAATAGCTTTCTGAAACGCAGAAACCTAGAAGTCAACCTTCAACGTAATTGACAGAATTGTCATTTTATAAAACTAGCAAAAATCTGCTGGGATCTTGAATGGGATGGAATTGGACATGCCACTGGTACAAATAACATAGAGCACAATTGGCAGAATAGTGCAGTGTGAAGTTCGTAATGTACTGCACAGGGGACAGAATCAGGCAGATTAAAGTTTACAATGAATGGCAAGGACATTCATCCATTCACCCCAGTACACTCAGCACACACCCACTATGTACCCTATAAATGGGCTACATGGTTCAGAAATAGAGGACGGAGGTTGAAAATTGTATCAAGGAAAGTAAAAATTCAGCCAAGAAAATCTTTCTTCAAAATAGATTCATACAGAACATCTGTCATCAGTAAACTGTATTTTGGAGTTTGGAAAAGTTTTATTTCCAAACAAAATTTGCATGTGAAACAGAAAGGAATGATTTGTTTAATTCAAGCCAACATATGTCTAATGAGTCAAATGGTCAATGATTGTTCTATTTTTGTTGTATATAAGAAAGATTTAGATTTTTCTAAATTCCTGTTCCCAATGTGCAGTCGTATCTCTCCATAATGGAGGAATCAGTGGTGGAGAAGGATCTGGGAGTTCTGGTAGATCACGAGCTTAATAATGGCATGCAATGCCAAGCTGCGGTTTCTAAAGCGAGCAAAATCCTCTCTTGTATTAAAAGAGGTATAGACTCCAGAGAGAGAGATATCATACTACCCCTGTACAAATCATTAGTAAGACCTCATCTGGAATATGCAGTTCAGTTTTGGGCACCAATAAACAAAAAGAACATTGGGGAACTGGAGAAAGTACAGAGAAGGGCAACCAAACTGATAAGAGGCATGGAGGAGCTCAGCTATGAGGAAAGATTAGAGGAACTGAATTTATTCTTTCTTGAGAAGAGGAGATTAAGGGGAGGGGATATGATAAACATGTATAAATGAAAGGGCGTACTCTCCTCGTACATTACCGTGATAAAAAGGAATTCAGCTCTGAAGAAGGGAGTACATCTGAAATGCGTTAGCATACCCTATTACTAGACTACCGTTTGCCCAGACTGTCACATTGGTTCCTAGCTTGTTTTATGAATCTTGGTTTGTGAGTATATACTTTTGTCATATTTAAATAAATTCCTTTTTATCACAGTAATGCACGAGGAGAGTGCGCCCCTTCTTTGCTTTCTTCTAGTATTATCAAGATTCCCCGATCTTTAGAGCGCTGCACCTCAGCGAGTGACTGTTACTGTGGTCCTGGGGTGCTCACAGAGTGCTCGCAAAGTGCTGTTTTTTTTCTCTCTCAACATGTGTAAATACACCAGTGGTTCATATAGTGAACTCGGTGTAGTTATTCACCCTGAGGTCATCACAGAGGACAAGAGGGCACTCTTTACGTCTGGAGGAAAAGAGATTTAATCTCCAAATACGGAAAAGTTTCTTCACAGTGAGAGTTGTGCAAATGTGGAATAGACTCCCTCAAGAGTTGGTTCTGGCCATCTCAGCTTTTGGTGTTTACTTCTAAGTGCTTTGCATCTCCTGCTGCTTAAAGGGGAACTACACTGTATCTGAGCACCACACACCAAAAGCACTATTTAATTAATTTGTAATATTCAAAGCAAACTCAATCAACCATCCATACCTCTATGCTTTATTTTGCTGAGAAATCACTTAGAAAAACACTCCTTAGCATTTCTGGCTGTGGCTATCTTGAGGGAGGGCAGACGATTTATGTAGCAGTTACTTCCTTGAATCCATCTGCCCTTAGCCCATGCATGCAGGAATGAGGGTCTTCTTAGGTGAGAAAACCCCTCCTGAGGATTCCTGGGATGTATGACATCATTTGCCTAGGCATAGAAACTGGGATTTAACTAAGGAAATTTAAAAAACAGTTTACACCAAGTAAGTATGACATACTTTCCTATCTACCTTCCAGTGCTAGCAGCATAAGAATTAAAAATAGTAAATGTTGATTGAGAAACTGAATCTTCACCTTAAGTCTATTTACAACACACAGGTGAATACGTTGCAGGAGGGAATTACACATTACACATTTGCTGGTCACATGGCCCCTATAATGATTTTCAAATACCGTGAAGTAGGTATCATTTGAGCTGATTGTTCTAGGTTTTCCTTTAAAACTATTTTTGTTATGTTTTTAGACATATTTAAGACATTTTTTAGACCAAGTGATTCTTTCATTTTAAAAAATTTGATTTATCCTAGGTCCAGATTTAATCTGAAGCAAATTGTAATACCAGGTATTTTCAAGTAGCAGTTTATTTCTAAATAGCTTAGGAAAATGCAATACATAAGATGTTTTGGAAGCAATGGTATCATAAGGTAGTTTACAGTGTCCTCTGAGTGCTCTTCTTCTCTGGGCTGGGAGTGCTTTCAGCAAAGGGTCAACATATCGATGGCAGGCAGAGCCTTAAAACCTGCAAGGATTTTAGTCAGTGAGTTTCTGGTGAGTGGCACTCTCCCTTTCCAGGCCCTTTCCAGGCCCGATCCCCTTGTAGAAAAATCCTGTACTCAGCTCCACAATATTCCCAGGTCTCTAGGCATTCCACAGCTGAGACCCTGCAGAACAGCAACTCAGTCAGGGGCAAGCACCCCCTCTGAGGCTCTTGGAACCTTCCCTGACAGGGAAAAGAACAGTCTCCCTAGGGCTGCAGACTATTTACCACCTCCCAGACCACCTTCTGGGCACACCTCTCCATGATAAATATTCAGCCCAGTTATTTGAATTTCCCACCCTAAGCTCTGGAAACTTCTTTCAGAGACAGGGGGAAATAATCAAACTCCCAGCTTGTGAAACTATGGGCAGACCAGAGCAAGTGATTACTGTTCCCTTCATTACAAAAGGAGTCAAAAACCAGATTTACCTAGCATCCTACTCTAGGAGGGTGCTACATCACCAAAGAGGAAGAGTCCTTTTCTCCATAACTAAATGCAATCTAATCTTTCAACTTCAGCCCAGCACAAATAATGGCAATGGCAGCCACCATACCTTAGTACATGTTTCTTTGAAATGGTTATATTTAGCTGCCACTGCTAAAGAGTCTACAAAGTAATTCTTCAATTTTCAACCTATATAGTTATTAATCAGTCGCTGCATTAGCATCTCTGATCAAGTATTCCATCTCTTATTTACAGGTATGTACTTGCTTTTTACATCTTGCTTATATGACAAATTCCCTTTAAAATAGCTTTTCAGCATTCTTCCTCCTATCCTAATCACATTTCCAAGCTATGTCCTTGACTTCTTCTGTCTGCTGCAATAGTTGGACGTGATAGCTGTTGTATAATTCGTCATTCCTTGTTATTATTCATAGCATATCATGTATAAAATACCTAATCTTGATCTTTCCAGGGAAAGATGTTGAAAGTGTTCCTTGAGAGCAGGAGAGTGTATACCTTCCTGTTGGTTTACCTTGACTTTCCCTTCTAATAAATGAATATGAATACGTTAAGGTTACAGGCATCCTGATGATTTAGAATTAGTTTTATTAATAGCTGAAACTCATTTTTATGTTATTGCCATGTAGCATGAGAATGTTACAGAAACCTATTAGGTATATTTTTATAGACGGTAACTGTGGTTACATTTAAGTGCCAACTAGACTTTGCAGAATGTTTACTACCTTTACCACATAAGGAGCATCAATGCAGCAACTAAAATTTATCTACAGCCCAGAGCAACTGTTCCACTTGGGGATATTATTGTACAATCGTAGCTGTTTCCAAGGACCTCTGTAAGATATAGTGCCTATTTGGGATCTTTTATTGCTAATTGACATTATTTTAGAGCCCCCCAGACAGCTGTAGTTCGTACTCGTTGGGAAACAGTAAAAAAGCATTTACAGCATCGACTTGTGCATGTTACCAGATGGGCTCATATATCTCAGGCACCCAAGTTAAAAAGTTAATGAAGAAAATAAACTTCTATAAATACGGCCAGAAAATCCAAATGTATTTACACGTACAAAGGAATTAATTAAATCGAGTGACTTGAAAGATGTTACACTCAAATGAATAATTAAATCTCAACCAACAATGTTCTAAATAACCATAAAATGGAGTAATGGGTTATAGCTGAATCAATGATGTGTTTGACTTGATATGTTAACTAAAATATTAATTATGTTGTAGAGAAGAAGCCTAAGCAGACTGCATGTTATAAAAAAAAAGGGGTGCCCTATATTAATTACAGACCTGAATTTTTGGAAAAGCAAACCAGTCTGGTGCGTAGGGTAGAAATATTTCAAGGGGCAACAGAATTTTTGGCTGCAATTAATTAAGCACCTTTTCATCAATTGTTCTCTTGTCTCTTATGGAAGCCTTCAAGGAGAAAGAAGAATATATTAGTTCACCAAGTATAGAATTTACTCTCTTACCAAGATTTGTGGTCACAGTGAGAGGTACAATAAAACTAGCCTACGGGAGTATATAATTGGATTCTGGCCCTGACTGCACTAGAAAGTGGCAATAACTACAGTAGAAATGTACGTAACATTATTTAATTTCACACTGTAAGGAAACATAGATTTCAACACTGCTGCTTACAAAGCTCCAAAACCTCTGATGCCATTGTCTATTTCCTTCTGTGTACTTTACATTTTCCTGAACCCCATACCAAAGATTGTTTTCTTCCCAGCTGTAAGCTTTGTTGACCTTATAGTTTTGGCCACGCAGTGGCGTATTTCATAGTAACTAATCAGAAAAAATACAATGGCTCTCTTATAAAGCTGATCTCCACACAGAAATAAAAGGCAAATACGCAAACTAATGCAACTCTATATTCAATGATACATAATTAAAGTATTTTAACCACGTTACCTTCAGAAGGTTTTATCTCCTGCACGACCAACCAGGGCATTTTATATTATTCAATACTGTGCTACTTTAATTAGCAATTTCATTTAACTGTCATAGAACATTGTACTCTAATGTATAAATGTATAAATGAAATTGATATAATTTTTTTCACAAAAATAGAGCTCTTTTTGGCAGCATTTAATCAACACTGGATTTTTTATTTTTTGCTATATAAACAAAAAAATACAGACAATTGTGAAAAAATCACATCTTTCTTAGTTCGAAAATGTTGCAAACAAATAATCTTTCCTCATAAATTTAGTCCAAATTGTAGTCTTCTACATTTCTTTTGGCAAAAATAACACAAATAAGTGTAGATTATTTACTCTATGTGGAAGTTATAGAGTCAACAAACTCTGGTATATATTGATGAATTCTGATGTACTGAAGGTATTTAGTAAGAGGCATGGTGAGTTTTTGAAGCTGTTATTTTTTGTCACTTTTTTTGAAAAATTAAGAAATTAAACAAAATTTTTTTTTTCACAAATTTTTTTATTACATATTGCCACAAGTGCAGTACAGCGTCATCATATGTGCGGTGATTAGGGATACTGACTGGTGGCAGTATGTATACAAAAATATAGTTTTTTGTTCAATTTTTTAAACTTTATTTTAACAATTTTTTCTTGTTTCCTTACTATTTGTTTCTACATACTGTCATCAGAGTAGTCACTACAATGACACTGTACTATTTGGAAGGGGGGTTGGAATTTTTTTGTATACACTGTTATTGCTTACAACAGTAATGTTCATTGTTATAAGCAATAGTCTTAATAGGCTTTCATTCATGACTTAGTTTTTACTATTATGATTGATCACAAGTGATCACATGGTACAGGGTGCTGTGATTGGCACAGGCACCATGTGATCACTTGTGACCAATCACAACATCACAATAGTAAGCAAAATGTCATGAATGAAGGTCATTCATGACAGTTTTGCTGACATTGTAATCATGGGATCGCTTTGATTGGTCATAGCGATCACATGATACCCTGGCTGATCACAGTGGCTGGGTACAGTGTACCAAGGTCCACTGTGTCCACTGGGCATAGTGATCACGGTATTGTGCCGCTGAGCTCCCCAGGGGACATGCCAGTGCGCATGTGCACCACGACGTACAAGTACATTGTGGTGTCTACAGCTGCCAGCCACTCACGGTAAAAGTACTGTGGTGGGCAGCAAGTGATTAAATGTGAAGAAGTGTAAATACCTGAATTTGACTTGGTATTGGTCTTGTGCAGTCCTTTTACAGCAAAACTCGAACTGGGAGAGGCACAAGAAGCAATCAGTTTTGCTGACACAGATCATGCTAATAGGAAGAGAAAGCAGAGTGACAGCGGTCATCAGTCTACTGCTTCTCTTTTCACTGTCCAGTCACACATAATGAGACAAGACCTGTAAGTGTTACCTAACTGCAGCAGAGAAAAGTCAGGTCTTCTGCAATACCAGATAGTCCTGTGCTGTGTGACAGATCTGTGTAAATCTCAGATGTGGATGGACAGAAATACAATTCCTTTGGCAGGCAAAACAGCTCCACATAAACTATATTGCCAAAAGTATTGGGACACACCTCTAAATCTTTAGATTCGGGTGTTCAAATCACCTCCATGGCCACAGTGCGCAAAAGTCACCAACTGTCTGCAGAGTCAATAGTTAGAGACCTCCAAACTTCATGTGGCCTTCAGATTAGCATAACAACAGTGGGTAGAGAGCTTCATAGAATGGATTTCCATGGTCGAGCAGCTGCATCCAAGCCTTACATCACCAAGTGCAATGCAAAGCGTCGGATGCAGTGGAGACGTGTTCTCTGGAGTGACGAATTATGCTTCTCTGTCTGGCAATCCGATGGATGTGTCTGGGTTTGGCAGTTGCCAGGAGAACGGTACTTGCCTGACTGCATTGTGCCAAGTGTAAGGTTTGGGGGAGGGGGGATTATGGTGTGGAGTTGTTCTTCAGGGGTTGGGCTTGGCCCCCTAGTTCCAGTCAGCATATCAAGACATTTTGGACAATTTCATGCTCCCAACTTTGTGGGAACAGTTTGGGGATGGCCCCTTCCAGTTCCAACATGACTGTGCACCAGTATTTAGGCCGTGTACTGGGGTGGGCTTCCCAGGATACAGTGAAGTCACGACCGAGGAAAGCAACCCCAACACCAGCTTTTGCCACAACAGAATTTTACTTAGATGTGGCAAATAAACACAACCACAAATGCTGGGAACATACAATAAATTTACATACACCCAGCCCAAAGGCTGAGACCCTTGTGCTGCACAGCACGGTGCCTTCTGATGATGAAGGTAGAAAGTGAAGTAATTTACCTACTGGCGGGCACAACTAAGCTGCCACACCTTACCTGTTATTACCCTAAATCAGTGTATGGGTGTATGGTATGGGCTAGCCTGCGGTGCAGCACAACAGCTTACAATCTTACACAAATCTACAGTATTCCTTCTCCCATAACTGGTCCTGTAGCACGTGCATGATTATTCCTTCTGAGCAAAACGCCAGTCTGGCTTGAGTTTGTAGGATTTTATCAGCTCTCCAATGTGAAATGTCACTTTAAGTTGTGGAGTCTTTCCAATGATCAGTAACAACACTTGTGGCCTGACACAAACTGTCAGGAATGGACTTGCCAGTAATGGTGGGACTCACCTGCCTTGTGGGCTGCAGTACCAGGGCTGGCCAGCGGGTGCTCTCAGCAATCAGAGACTCAACCCTGCAGTCAGCCAAACACCTGAAGCTGATTACGGAGGTGTATTTAAGAAACGGCCAGACCTGCAGTCTGGGCCTTGGTGTGTATTTTTCCATGGGCCCCTGTATCTTGTAACCTGCGTTCCTGTTCCTGTTCCTGTTCATGTTCCTGTTTCTGTTTCTGCCTCTGCCTGACTTGTTGCTGACCCTGCCTGATCCTGACCTCTGCTGACTTCTCCTGTTTGATCCCTGGCTTGTGACCCTGACCATTCTCTCCGCCTGCTCCTCCTGTGCCTACCTGCCTGATAGTTATCGACCCGGCCTGCCTGATTACGTTGTGCTCTATATGTGTATGTACCTGTGTATCTGTATCAGTTTAGGTTTGGGTTTGTTTCACCTTGTTGTATGTATTTGTGTTAGCTTGGGGTTTGGTGCACTGCGTTATGTTTGTATTGTTAGTCTTTAATAAATTATATTGTTTATAACATATCTGAAGCCTGCGTTTCCCTGCGTCAGTTCACATACCTCTGGTCACACCCGGAGCCCTGACACAAACAGAGACCTTAACTAACTAACTATAGGCCTGGGCTCAGTCTCAGGGCGCCAACACTGAAATGAGGCGCGATCTTACCGACCCTGGTCTGCTTTGCATCCGCTGGTGACTCTGAACAGAACAAATGTTTCTCCAACAAGCATGCGTTCTCGCCGTATATGTTGCTTAGTTCCTCTGGTTTCATCAGCATTCCTAGCAGCAATCTCATCAGCATTCCTGGCAGAAATCTCATCAGCTTCCTGGCAGCAATCTCATCAGCTTCACTTAGCTACAGCTCTGGTTATGGAGGGATGCTCTCACACCTGGATGTCATCAGATTCTCAGCTCACACGGCCCCCCTCATTCACCATTCTCCAGAACATGGTTGCTCTCTCTTCTTTCTGTTCCCTCTCAACTCTGTGTGAAAACTCCACCTCTTCATGAATATAGAAATATTTATGCAGTCTGAGGCTGTGTTAGGAAAACAGTGACATCTTGTGGCTAAACTGCAGAATGTCAGTCAAAACATTTAATTTACTCCACACAAGCAGTATTCAAACAATGAGAGCTGTTTCCCCATCTCACAAGTACACAAAGCAAGGTCCTCACCTCAACCCAATAGAACACATTTGGGATGAATTAGAGTGGAGACTGTGAGCTAGGCCTTCTCGTCCAACATCAGTGCCTGACCTCACAAATGCACTTCTGGAAGAATGGTCAAACCTTCTCGTAGACATACTCCTAAACCTTGTGGACAGCTTTCCCAGAAGAGTTGAAGCTGTTATAGTTGCAAAGGGTGGGCCAACTCAATACTGAACCCTATGGACTAAGACTAGGATACCATTAAATTTCATGTGCATGTAAAGGCAGGCGTCCCAATACTTTTGGCAATATAGTATATGTGGTTCAGCTGTATTTGGCTGTTTGAAGTTCAGACTCAAGTCAAATCACCTGAATGGCCCAAATCCAGCTTACCTGCAACTGGTACAGGGCCTTCCATTGTTCTGAGAAGACTATAGTAGCAAGGGAACATTTGGGAAATGGGAAACCCATCTATAATGTTGATGTTCTGGTTACTTTGAGTTTCATTGTAAGGATTTTAAACAAGTAACTTTTTGAATCCTTTAAAAGCTCTCCTGTACTATTAAATGATCCAATAATTGCAAAGCAATAAAAGCATTATATGTTTGTAACTCGTTACATTTTACTTCTAATAAGGCTTTTGCTCCAAAAGTGTGAACAGAGAGAATGACTAAGACAAACAAATTTAATTAAAATGCTTGTATAAATAAATGTGAATTTGCTTCATATTGTACAGGGATTAGTTTTTGTTCTGTTTCTAATAAGACTGAATTAATTTACACAAATCTGCATTAGGTCAGTTTCCATTAAATGTATAATATATATTTCAACACATGACCTTAAAACATAAATGCAGATGAATTCTGCTGTTTGTTAACTATTAAAATATTTCCTTTTTATTACATAAATGAGCTGTATGCTGTCAGACATGTACATAATAAGGTGATAAGGTCTCTGGCAGGTGTGTTCTGGATTGAGGGGACTCCATTCTTCTGCAGAATTCTACTCCAGTGTAGGCTGACAACTGGAGGCCCAGTGGGAGAAGCCTGGGACTACACTTGAAGTCTGTGTGTGTCCTGCCAAAAACAAACATATGAAGTGCCACAATGAGGTGGCTTATCATTCTAGTCTAGGAAGAAAGAGAAGGAGTGCCTATTTGCTAGGTTATCCAAGTAGCTAGGTGATTATGAAGAGTAAGAGCTCATTTCCACATTTGTTGCCCTCTGAAGAGTGATCAGTGGTGAACACTCTTCATTGAACAGGTAGTAATGTCCTTTACCACCTTTTTTAACCCCCCAAAAAACCACAGTTGCTGCACAGCCCCATTCATTTTAAAGATTGTCACAGTTGCCACAGCGTTGGGGATAAAATTGGACATAGTACAGTATGTACACCCCAGTTTACTGCCTTTGCAGCTTGAAGTGGTTGTAAACCCTTACATATACCTAGTGAAGTGATTGGCCTCAGGTGATACACAGAGATGAAACAAATCCTTCTACATAGATTGTACCTGTTTATCTGTAGTCTTCTCTCCTCTACATCTGTTCAAAGTGCCAAACATATACAGCTTGTCTGAGCTTCCAGAAAGCAGGGGGCAGAGAGATGAAAGTACACACTGCAGTGACTCATGCAGATAGCAGAGTATTGAGGCAGCACTTAGTGCTCTGGATTTAGATAAGTACACACTACAGAAGGATATGCTTTGTTCATATTTAATGTCTGAGGCTTGCAATCACTTTAGGGTGGAGTGATCGGGGGAAGGGGGGGAGGTGTCCTCATGTGCCCTTCTCACCAAAATATAAAGTTCATGGGTTAGATGACACAATTCTTTGTGGATCCACCTTCAATGAATAAGTCGCTGTACTTGAGTGTTTCTCCACCACACACTGCACTCACCAGATGGTATGCGACCACTTGTGTGTACAAGTAAGTCAAAATATGCTCTCCAGCCCTGAAGTGTTCCAACACTTGCCCAATGGCCTCCACTCTTCCAGGACCTCAGTACACGTGATCCTACCCTTTTAAGGTGTACTTTACTCTATCCAAGTACTCCGAGGGAGTCACAATGCAATTGGTCCATGGGAAAACAAAACCAAGGATCTCTCATAGTGTTTACCATTTTATTAATAAAACAATTTATAGGATACATTATGCACTCACAATTCTACATAGTAGACAAGCATGTTAAAGTTACCAGAAGCCACTGAACACCGCTTTGCTTTCCAGCATGCCTTCCAGGTGAAGCGGAAATGACGTGCCAGAAGTCTCAGCCAATGCATTTCGTCACTAGCTTGTGACATTCTCAAGAGCTCAGGAGCCCAGCATTCACCTCCACTAAAATGTACTTTTGACTACACCTACTACGCTTAATTCATAAACATTTATAGTGTATCCCGGGGTGCTGTTGAGAAGCTGAGTGTGATGTGCCTGGCTCTCCACCCACCAGGCACATTTCAGCCTATATCTTGGCCAGAGTTGAGCCCTATCATGGAGGTCCTCCTCCCTACCCCCTCTAGAAACCTCCAGAACCGGCTGGTCTGAACGGAGAGTGGTGATCGCAGAACTATCTGCCTCAATCCCTGAGGGAGCTCCGCGGCCTCATAGAAAAGCCATCTTCCTGTGGCTGGTGCTTGCCCCCTCAGCCAGGAGGTCAGCTGAATACACAGGCCACGACATCTGGCCTCACTGACTTCAGGCCCTAGCTGCCGCCCACTGAGATCAGCTGGATCCTTGGTGACAACTCCTATTTCACCTGTCGGATCGGTGCCCTGCTTCAGCTTCAGGCCTCCTGGCTCCCAGAGGCTTAGTAAGCCACACAACAACTCGGGCCTGGATCCAGCTGCAGTTGGGGGCAGAGGTAGGGGTACGCGGCCCTTCCTGAACCCCTATTTGGCCCTGACCCTATTACTTGGCCACCGTGGTGACCACGAGCGCTATCCAGATCATAGCAACACCACCATTAGGAGGCAGTATACCCTTCATCTTCATTACCTACATATACTCTGCATATCAGAAGATCTGCCATCTTGTGCACACGGATGCCCCCCTCTTGATCCAGAGGATGGATGGATGATGCCATACTAGTAATTGACAACTATGAACAAGAACTTGATGTGATGAAACTAGACCTTTCTTCCGCTTTGCTAAAACTTGAAGATCTGGAAAATCGTAGCAGAAGAGGCAATTTTTGAATCAATGGCCTCCCAGAATCCATAAAGGACTTAAACTCAACAGTTACGGCACTGCTGC
Source organism: Staurois parvus (assembly GCF_062004578.1). NCBI lineage: Eukaryota > Metazoa > Chordata > Amphibia > Anura > Ranidae > Staurois > Staurois parvus. Next base: position 7,028,290 of record NW_028317797.1, on the reverse strand, counting down.
ATGAACTCATTCCTGGTACTCCAATTGAAAGATTGGAATTTGATAGGATCCACGGAGCCCTGGTCCCCAAAAAACCTGAGGGTTTTTTGGGGATAATGATATCCTGAGGGATATCATTATCAAACCCACCTTCTACAAAACCAAGGAGGCTGTTATGCAAGCTGCCTGGTCTAAGAGAGACTTGACTTTTCAATCCCACAAATATCAAATATACTCCGACCTTGCCCCGCAAATGCTTCAGAGGTGCAGAGAATTGAGGCCCTTTGTTCAGGTTCTACAAATTCAGCGCATCAAAAACCAATGGAGCTTCCCATTCAAATTAACTTTCTCCTTTCAAGGCCATCCATACACCTTTTCTTCACCAGACAAAGCCCAGGACATCCTCACCAACCTACAGCTTATGCTCCCCACTGCTGCTGGTTCACAGGCTTCGCAGACCTCGCCTCATAAATCTCCTCAGCTTACTCCTCTCTGGGAGAGGCACCTAGGCAGTCCAAGCAGACTCTTCGACCAGAGCTGCTAGAAGAGGACTGATGTCGGAAGATGCTTCCTCGCAGGAACATCTCAAGCTTGAGCGGTCTTGTTGGACCAAGAACCAGAACATTTTTAGTCAGAACGTTTCTAACTGAATCTCTGAACTCAAATGTACTAACTTTTCTGATTGTCTCCTAGGACCTCTTGTTCCCTTTCCCCTTTTGATAGGAATGGGGGCTCATCGCCACCATCTGGCTCTGGATAAAGCCTGTATGGTTGACCCTTGCTCCCCTTGGTCCGGGTCACGTGGTGGGCGATCCCCCACTTTCCTTTATAGTATTGGTATTTATCTGTATGTTTTTGTTCTCGGGGGGGGGGCAAAAGTTCTTTGATTATATATTTCAGAGTGTGCTTGTAGAGACCCAAGTGACCCCCAACCATATCCAACACTTTAAAAATGTATAGATAAAAAATATAACTATATAAATTATATACATTTATGGCTTTAAAGAACCATATTTTAATTCACACTGAAATCAGCAGCAACAAACAAGATAACATGCTAGGAGATTATCCCACAACCCAGGAAGCCGTTTTTAAAAATTTGGGTGAAATCAGGAACACTTTTTCTCAGAGACAGCCTCCTATAATTGGGAACATTCCCCGGAAACTGCAGATAATGTGTGAGATCCACATGGGCAGCAGAGAGGGTAGAGCCCTGTTTGACTTACTTGCCTGAAGAGTGAGCCAAAAGTGTCACATTGCTCAGTGACAATGTCCTTCTCAAGTAACAGCAGGAGAGACAGTGAAGCACCATCTGTAAATAGGTCTTGATATCAGAAAAAATTTCCCATCAGAGCTGGCCTGGCCAAATATTCTTTTCAATCTTTTCTATTATCTACTGCCACTCATATTTGACTGCACTCCCCATGCACCATGGAACACAGTGTAATGCAACTGTTACTATAAAAGATTCCCATAGGTGCCCCAGATCTTTTAGTGTTCTTTCAATGTCCCTGAAGCTATTTAGATATTAGAATATTTACAATATGACCGAATATATTGTCTGTAACCTGTACTGAGGAAGAATGCAATCTACAATTGTTGACCTTTTTCTCCAGATATTAGCTGCTTGGCAGTCATGCTGATCCAATGTCATCTGCATGCTTGTTCCAGGTCAGCATCTCAAAGTTTCAAAGCCAGCAACTGCAAGGCAGCCAGACATCTGGACAACCTCAGTGGCAGCGATTGTTATTTCCCACACAAAAATGCCAAAAAAATCTGAAACATGTGACTATAAAATTATATTTTCTCATCTAGCTTGTTTGTTACCATAATAAGGCATACTTTGATTATTATTTATTGTCTGTATTAAAATATCACCTTTTATGCACTGTTTTAACTTGACAGTGGCAATAAGAAAAGAAAAGGTCACTCTCATTGTTACATATACATATGTGTGCTGTGTTTTAGTTTTGACATTGATGCATGTACCTGCAAGCCTTTTGGGGTCAGACTCACATCAAAGAAGTTGATTAGGGAAAAATAATTGCAGCTTAAATTTAGCTTTTGAAATTAGATACTTTGGGATGTATTCGTCAAAAGGATAATGAGCTTTGGAGTTGTCATATAATTGACTAGACAGTGCATCCTGCTGTGTTCTGCAGAAATATTTGAGTGACATTACCATTATGGACTTAACGTCTGTGACAGTAATGTGACTACTTTCCGCTAGCAATCCCATAGACGATATTATCTCATTTTCAATACTGTTTGTGAGTTTTAAACCTTTCTAGATATAAATCTATGAAAAGACCAGCTCCAGACACAAAATTGGATTTTCAGTGGACTGTAGCTAAATACAACATGAAATTAAATTTATTTCATGTAGTGTATACATTGCATTTATTCATTCAGCAATATTTGACCACCAGTCGATAGCATATTTAAACAGCTACCTAATCATTTGACATACATACAGGTAAAACAAAAGAAACAGTACATATGCACAAAACTTTATTCGATTAAAAAAGATGATCCCTATATAGATTAATTACTCAGCAGTTGTTATCTAATGCATCACTGTCAGTGTGCAACAATATTCAGAGGTGGTGTAAATGAAGGTCATTGGACCCTTGAAGCAAAGTTTTTAAAGTTTATATATAATATTTGCAAATTAATAGGTTCACTTTATTGTTACTTTAATGTCATTCCTCTTTCCTTTCCCCCAGCTGCAAATATTCGCCTACCAAAGGGAATGGTAACTGGGCAGCATGGTGGCTTATTGATTAACATTAGAAATGAGCGAATCGAACATGACGAAGTGGAATTCGTTTTGAAGATTAGGAAATATTCGATTCGCGCCGAATCCGAAAATTAGCAAACTTCGGATGCACGAATCGAATTTTCCCAAAAATGGCGGCAACATGTGTGGCGACGGAGCGGGGATCTCTGGGAAGGCGCGCAGACAAGGCGCGCTGACCCATAATGCATTCATTCATGACATGTGATCGCATTAGCCAATCAGCAGCCAGCCAGCCAGCACTGTGTAATGGTGGAGCTATAAATCGCGGCCATCTTAGAATTCTCCATTAGCCTCCGGTCATTCAAGAGAGACAGACCTCTGTGTATTAGGGACAGAGTTAGGGCCACAGAGACTTTAGGGCCACAGAATCGTTACTTAGGGACACAGAATCGTTACTTAGGGACACAGAATCGTTACTCAGGGACACAGAATTGTTACTCAGGGACACAGAATTGTTACTCAGGGACACAGAATCGTTACTCAGGGACAGACACAGAATTGTTACTCAGGGACACAGAATTGTTACTGAGGGACACAGAATTGTTACTGAGGGACACAGAATCATTACTCAGGGACACAGAATCGTTACTCAGGGACACAGAATCGTTACTCAGGGACACAGAATTGTTACTCAGGGACACAGAATTGTTACTCAGGGACAGACACAGAATTGTTACTCAGGGACACAGAATTGTTACTGAGGGACACAGAATCGTTACTCAGGGACACAGAATTGTTACTCAGGGACACAGAATTGTTACTCAGGGACAGACACAGAATTGTTACTCAGGGACACAGAATTGTTACTGAGGGACACAGAATCGTTACTCAGGGACACAGAATTGTTACTCAGGGACACAGAATTGTTACTCAGGGACACAGAATTGTTACTGAGGGACACAGAATCGTTACTCAGGGACACAGAATTGTTACTCAGGGACACAGAATTGTTACTCAGGGACACAGAATCGTTACTGAGGGACACAGAATCGTTACTCAGGGACACAGAATTGTTACTCAGGGACACAGAATTGTTACTCAGGGACACAGAATCATTACTCAGGGACACAGAATTGTTACTCAGGGACACAGAATTGTTACTCAGGGACACAGAATTGTTACAAAGAGACAGACACAGAATTGTTACTCAGGGACACAGAATTGTTACTCAGGGACACAGAATTGTTACTGAGGGACACAGAATCGTTACTGAGGGACACAGAATCGTTACTCAGGGACACAGAATTGTTACTCAGGGACACAGAATTGTTACTCAGGGACACAGAATTGTTACACAGGGACAGACACAGAATTGTTACTCAGGGACACAGAATTGTTACTCAGGGACACAGAATTGTTACTGAGGGACACAGAATCGTTACTCAGGGACACAGAATTGTTACTCAGGGACACAGAATCGTTGCTGAGGGACACAGAATCGTTACTGAGGGACACAGAATTGTTACTCAGGGACACAGAATTGTTACTCAGGGACAGACACAGAATTGTTACTCAGGGACAGACACAGAATTGTTACTCAGGGACACAGAATTGTTACTCAGGGACACAGAATTTTTACTCAGGGACACAGAATTGTTACTCAGGGACACAGAATCGTTACTCAGGGACACAGAATCGTTACTCAGGGACACAGAATCGTTACTGAGGGACACAGAATCGTTACTCAGGGACACAGAATCGTTACTCAGGGACACAGAATCGTTACTCAGGGACACAGAATCGTTACTGAGGGACACAGAATCGTTACTGAGGGACACAGAATCGTTACTCAGGGACACAGAATCGTTACTCAGGGACACAGAATCGTTACTCAGGGACACAGAATCGTTACTGAGGGACACAGAATCGTTACTCAGGGACACAGAATTGTTACTGAGGGACACAGAATCGTTACTGAGGGACACAGAATCGTTACTCAGGGACACAGAATCGTTACTCAGGGACACAGAATCGTTACTCAGGGACACAGAATCGTTACTGAGGGACACAGAATCGTTACTCAGGGACACAGAATCGTTACTCAGGGACACAGAATCGTTACTGAGGGACACAGAATCGTTACTCAGGGACACAGAATCGTTACTCAGGGACACAGAATCGTTACTCAGGGACACAGAATCGTTACTCAGGGACACAGAATCGTTACTGAGGGACACAGAATTGTTACTCAGGGACACAGAATCGTTACTCAGGGACACAGAATCGTTGAATTAAAGAGTATGCCAGACAACACGCAGAGGAGTGGCAGAAGAGGCAATGTTTCAGGAGCGAGCAGACGTGGCAGCAGAGGAAGGGGTCGAGGCAGCACTAGTCGCAGCCAGAGGCCAGTGCTCCCGGTGTCATCCAGCGGTCGTGTCTCCACCGACAACCCTGCCGTCATCGATTGGTTGGCTCGGTCGTCTTCCTCTTCCCAGGTCACCTCTGACACCTACAGCCAACGGTCGGTGGGTACGTCAGACACAACCGTTAGTTGGCATGGCCCGGGAGCAAGCCCACTGAAATCACGTGTCCTCTACCTGCCCCTGTCCTTTGGTGTTCCCTCACCAAGCGAAGTATCGCATGCTGTGGGCTCAGCCCCACTGTACAGTGAGGAAGAGCTAACAGAGGGTGGTCAGGAACGGGGGGAGACATCCGCCTCTTCAGCAGCCAGGCGAAGAAGTACTGGCGAGGAGAGTGGCTCGGTAGCCGGTCTAGAGACAGGTCTGTCTCCTGACCCACACGCAGCCGAGGGGGCTAGTAGTGAGGCGGAGACCCTAATTGATGATGATGAGGCTGATCGCACTTGGCAGCCTCGTCGTCATCAGGCTATTGCTTCCGCATCATCAGGAGAAGAGGGTGCCAGCTTGGCAGCGAGCAAAACAGTCGGTGGGTTGCCCAGGAGGCAGCAGGGTCGCAGCAGTGTCAGTGGAGGCAAACGGCCACGGAGTAGAGCACCAGCTCCACTGCAGCCTACCACCACGGCCAGTAGTGGTGCCGGTGTGCACGGAGGAAGTAGCAGTCAGCCAGTGAGGAGTAGCGGGGGCAAAGTTTCCTACTCGGCGGTGTGGCAATTTTTCGTCAAGCCGCCCGAGGAAGTAAACGTAGCCGTATGTCAGGGGGCCCATGTTGCGTGGCCAGGGGGCCCATGTTGGGACTACAGCGTTGCGTCAGCATATGCAGCGTCACCATTCGGTGGCCTGGGAAAACCGTGATAAAGATACGCGGTTCTGCCCGCCCCAGCCCCCGCTCCATCACCCGCTCCGTTACTTGCTCCGTCACCCGACGTCAATCGCCCTCTATCAGCCAGTCAAGGCTCCAACACCTCTGCTGAGGGGAGTTGTCGCTCGTTGGCATCTTCCGCTTGTTCAGATGCTCCTTCTCCTGCTACTCCTCTTCACGGATTCCGTCAGCAGTCTTTCTTGGAATCCGTTTCCAAGAGACAACAGTTTGCGAGCACGCACCCGACGGTGCAGAAGCTGAATGTCCTCCTGTCCAAGTTGCTGGTGCTGCAGTCCCTCCCTTTCCAAGTGGTGGACTCAGCACCTTTCCGAGAAATGATGGCTTGTACCGCGCCGCGGTGGAGAGTGCCAAGCCAGCATTTCTTCGCCAAAAAGGCAGTGCCAGCCCTGCATTCACATGTAGAAGAGATGGTGGGCCAGTCTTTGAGCATGTCGGTCTCTGCCAAAGTGCACGGCAGCGCCGACGTGTGGAGCTGTAACTACGGTCAGGGACAGTACATGTCATTTACGGCCCACTGGGTGAACGTGGTGCCGGCACAGCCGCACCAGCAACTTGGACAGGTCACGCCGCTTTTGCCTCCACGTTTGCACGTCCTTGGTCCAGCAAAGATGTCCGCCTCTACCACCTCTTCTTCCGCCATGTCCTCAGCCGCCACCCCCATGCCAAGTCCCATTACCCGACCGGCATATCACATGTGCAGGGCGCAACGGTGTCACGCTGTGCTGCACCTGGTATGCCTTGGCGAACGTAGTCACACAGGGGAGGAACTTCTGAGTGTAATGAACAGAGAAATCGACAGATGGCTGTCTCCGCGCAAACTGAAAATCGGAACTGAAAATGTTGACCGACAACGGAAAGAACATGGTGTCTGCTCTGCGTCAAGGAAGGTTGTGCCATGCGCCATTCATGGCTCACGTGTTCAATCTGGTTGTCAAGCGGTTCCTAAAATCCACCATCCCACTGCAAGACATCCTTAAAATGTCACGTAAACTTTGCATGCATTTCAGCCATTCCTACACCGCAAAGCACACCCTCCTTGAGCTGCAGCGGCAGAACGGAATTCCACAGCATCGCCTGATCTGCGACGTTGCAACAAGGTGGAATTCAACCCTACATATGTTAGACCGCCTTTACGAACAGCGAAAGGCCATCACCGATTTCCTGATGTTACAAGCGGATAAAGGTACTCCCCTGTGTAACTTAGATGTCAGCCATTGGCAGCTCATGCGTGACACCTGCCGCTTGCTCAGGCCCTTTGAGGAGGCCACGCTATTCGTGAGTCGGCAGGACTATGGGATGAACGACGTCATTCCTCTGTTGCACGTCCTGGAACAAATGCTGTTAACAATGGCTGGTCAGGGTGCGGTAGACGTGGCGCACAGATCTCAACGCCACATGACCCCTGTGGGGGCAGGACAGGAAGAAGAGGAGGAGGTAGAGGAGGACATTGGTGCTCAGGAATTATTGAGTGAAATGGGTGGTTTTTCCACTCAGCGGACAGGAGTGGAGGAGCAGGAGCATCTGGTAGAGGAGGAGGAGGAGACAGAGGACCCAGACGCACCGTGGCAGTATGCTGTGGAGATGGAGGCAGGGAGTCCCTCGCATTCCTTGGCACAAATGGCCCATAGCATGCTCGGTTGCTTGCGTAGCGACAGCCGAATAATAACCATCAGACAGAGGGATGACTTTTGGCTGTCCACCTTGTTGGACCCTCGCTACCGTTCAAAAATGGTGGCCTTTTTCACACCTGCTGAGAGGGAGGCCAAAATAACGTACTATAAAAACCACCTATGTAGTCAGTTGGTCTCTGCCTTTCTGCGCCAACGTCCATCCTCAGACACTGTGGGCCCTGTGCGCAGTGAGGAAACTACTAACCAGCCACAGCAGCAGCAGCATCAGGTGGACCTGGAGCAGGACCTCAAACAACAGGCTTGGGCCTACTTGGACAGCACCCTGCCAACCGAGGTAGACAATCCCCTTGACTACTGGGCAACGAAACTTGACCTTTGGCCCCAACTAGCTGAATTTGCCCTTGAAAGGCTGTCATGCCCGGCCAGTAGCGTGGCATCGGAGCGCGTGTTTAGTGCGGCAGGAGGTATTGTAACTCCACGGAGGACACGACTGTCCACCCAAAGTGTGGAGAGACTCACGTTTGTGAAAATGAATCAGGCGTGGATTAGTCTGGATTTCAAACCACCAGTTCCTGACACAACTGACTAAATCCGCCATGAATCATGCCCCAAACATGTTATTATTTTTAACATAGGCCTCTGTATGGCCTTCAATTTAAGCTGCTTACGCTTCGCCACTCTGCCATGGGCCCCTGTACCGCCTCCTCTTGCTGCTGCCAGGTCCAGAGTGTGTCATGGGTCCCTGTACGGCCTCCCATTGCTGCTGTCTCCATCGCCACACTCTGCCATGTGCCACTTTCAGGTCTCCTCACACTGCTGGTGGGTTCCATTTTGTCATAGGGTGCTGGCAGATTACGGGCCTCCCATTGCTGCTGCCAGGCCCGTAATCTGCCATGGGCCCCCGTACCGACTCCTCATGCTGCTGCCAGGCCCGTAATCTGTCATGGGCCCCTGTACCGCCTCCTCATGCTGCTGCCAGGTCCAGAGTGTGTCACGGGTCCCTGTACGGCCTCCCATTGCTGCTGCCAGGCCCGTAATCTGCCATGGGCCCCCGTACCGACTCCTCATGCTGCTGCCAGGCCCGTAATCTGTCATGGGCCCCTGTACCGCCTCCTCATGCTGCTGCCAGGTCCAGAGTGTGTCATGGGTCCCTGTACGGCCTCCCATTGCTGCTGTCTCCATCGCCACACTCTGCCATGTGCCACTTTCAGGTCTCCTCACACTGCTGGTGGGTTCCATTTTGTCATAGGGTGCTGTATGGCCTCCCATTGCTGCTGCCAGGCCCGTAATCTGCCATGTGCCCCCGTACCGACTCCTCATGCTGCTGCCAGGCCCGTAATCTGTCATGGGCCCCTGTACCGCCTCCTCATGCTGCTGCCAGGTCCAGAGTGTGTCATGGGTCCCTGTACGGCCTCCCATTGCTGCTGTCTCCATCGCCACACTCTGCCATGTGCCACTTTCAGGTCTCCTCACACTGCTGGTGGGTTCCATTTTGTCATAGGGTGCTAGCAGATTACGGGCCTCCCATTGCTGCTGCTAGGCCCGTAATCTGCCATGGGCCCCCGTACAGACTCCTCATGCTGCTGCCAGGCCCGTAATCTGTCATGGGCCCCTGTACCGCCTCCTCATGCTGCTGCCAGGTCCAGAGTGTGTCATGGGTCCCTGTACGGCCTCCCATTGCTGCTGCCAGGCCCGTAATCTGTCATGGGCCCCTGTACCGCCTCCTCATGCTGCTGCCAGGTCCAGAGTGTGTCATGGGTCCCTGTACGGCCTCCCATTGCTGCTGTCTCCATCGCCACACTCTGCCATGTGCCACTTTCAGGTCTCCTCACACTGCTGGTGGGTTCCATTTTGTCATAGGGTGCTGGCAGATTACGGGCCTCCCATTGCTGCTGCCAGGCCCGTAATCTGCCATGGGCCCCCGTACCGACTCCTCATGCTGCTGCCAGGCCCGTAATCTGTCATGGGCCCCTGTACCGCCTCCTCATGCTGCTGCCAGGTCCAGAGTGTGTCATGGGTCCCTGTACGGCCTCCCATTGCTGCTGTCTCCATCGCCACACTCTGCATGTGCCACTTTCAGGTCTCCTCACACTGCTGGTGGGTTCCATTTTGTCATAGGGTGCTGTATGGCCTCCCATTGCTGCTGCCAGGCCCGTAATCTGCCATGGGCCCCCGTACCGACTCCTCATGCTGCTGCCAGGCCCGTAATCTGTCATGGGCCCCTGTACCGCCTCCTCATGCTGATGCCAGGTCCAGAGTGTGTCATGGGTCCCTGTACGGCCTCCCATTGCTGCTGTCTCCATCGCCACACTCTGCCATGTGCCACTTTCAGGTCTCCTCACACTGCTGGTGGGTTCCATTTTGTCATAGGGTGCTGTATGGCCTCCCATTGCTGCTGCCAGGCCCGTAATCTCCCATGGGCCTCCGTACCGACTCCTCATGCTGCTGCCAGGCCCGTAATCTGTCATGGGCCCCTGTACCGCCTCCTCATGCTGCTGCCAGGTCCAGAGTGTGTCATGGGTCCCTGTACGGTCTCCCATTGCTACTGTCTCCATCGCCACACTCTGCCATGTGCCACTTTCAGGTCTCCTCACACTGCTGGTGGGTTCCATTTTGTCATAGGGTGCTGGCAGATTACGGGCCTCCCATTGCTGCTGCCAGGCCCGTAATCTGCCATGGGCCCCCGTACCGACTCCTCATGCTGCTGCCAGGCCCGTAATCTGTCATGGGCCCCTGTACCGCCTCCTCATGCTGCTGCCAGGTCCAGAGTGTGTCATGGGTCCCTGTACGGCCTCCCATTGCTGCTGTCTCCATCGCCACACTCTGCCATGTGCCACTTTCAGGTCTCCTCACACTGCTGGTGGGTTCCATTTTGTCATAGGGTGCTGTATGGCCTCCCATTGCTGCTGCTAGGCCCGTAATCTGCCATGGGCCCCCGTACCGACTCCTCATGCTGCTGCCAGGCCCGTAATCTGTCATGGGCCCCTGTACCGTCTCCTCATGCTGCTGCCAGGTCCAGAGTGTGTCATGGGTCCCTGTACGGCCTCCCATTGCTGCTGTCTCCATCGCCACACTCTGCCATGTGCCACTGTCAGGTCTCCTCACACTGCTGGTGGGTTCCATTTTGTCATAGGGTGCTGGCAGATTACGGGCCTCCCATTGCTGCTGCCAGGCCTGTAATCTGCCATGGGCCCCCGTACCGACTCCTCATGCTGCTGCCAGGCTCGTAATCTGTCATGGGCCCCTGTACCGCCTCCTCATTCTGCTGCCAGGTCCAGAGTGTGTCATGGGTCCCTGTACGGCCTCCCATTGCTGCTGTCTCCATCGCCACACTCTGCCATGTGCCACTTTCAGGTCTCCTCACACTGCTGGTGGGTTCCATTTTGTCATAGGGTGCTGTATGGCCTCCCATTGCTGCTGCCAGGCCCGTAATCTGCCATGGGCCCCCGTACCGACTCCTCATGCTGCTGCCAGGCCCGTAATCTGTCATGGGCCCCTGTACCGCCTCCTCATGCTGCTGCCAGGTCCAGAGTGTGTCATGGGTCCCTGTACGGCCTCCCATTGCTGCTGTCTCCATCGCCACACTCTGCCATGTGCCACTTTCAGGTCTCCTCACACTGCTGGTGGGTTCCATTTTTTCATAGGGTGCTGTATGGCCTCCCATTGCTGCTGCCTCCACCGCCACACTGTGGCTCCACACTCTGGTTTTGGCCCCGTGACTGCCCAAATGAGTGAAGTGTGCGGCGATTCTAAGATCGACGGCACTCATCTGCATGTCATACTGACTGACAGTATTATTTCTCTTCCCCAGCAGACTCCAAGGGCATTTAAATTAAAGGTACAGTGTTCTGCACTAATATAAAGGCTCTCTGAAGCCTAGAAACACCCTTTTTATAAGTTAAATTCGCAGCGAATATATTCGACTCGAATCGAATTTATTCCGCGAATTCGCCGAATCAGCCGAATCAAATTTTTGAATAATTCGCTCATCTCTAATTAACATCTTTGTCTTTTGTGATTTTATTTACTAAAATTGGACAGTGCAAAATCTGGTGCAGCTCTGCATAGAAATCAATCAGTTTCAAAGTTTATTGTGAAATAGTTTTAATAGAACAAGCTGAAGTTAGAAGCTGATTGGCTACCATGCACAGCTGCACCAGATTCTGAGTTCTCCAGTTTTAGTAAATCCCCCCCATAGGAACCTGATAAATGGTTTTTATTTACTAAAAGTGTTGGAAATCGGTTGCTTTGGGCTGCTGTTTTAGTAAACAAAACCTTTTTAGTGATTTGTGTTTTTTAGGCATTTTTTGTTGATGGTAGTTATAAATATGTCTGTGCAAGCAGCAGGGCTTGTTTACACTATTCAATATGCATTTTTGTGCACTGAAATTTTAAAACAAAGTGTACTTATGCTTTTTATCTCTCTCCCCTGACCTAACCTCACCCACCCTCCCCTCCACTGATGCATACTTGCTTTGTTCAAGTGGCCATGGCCATGGTGTTTGCTTATATTTAACTCCACAAGTCTCGCTTTTTTGGCTGAGCCTGCACATTACAGCCCCGTAGACTTCTATGAGCTTGTAATTTGCTGTTGTGGCCAAACAATGATATTTGAGGCTGTTGGTCACAACCCCTCCAGGTGCGCTAAACATCAATTTTTTTCAAAACAGCAGGAGAGGACACCACATCTAGCACATGTTCTGCAAGTTCCAGCTACTGGTCCATCCTTCATTTCTGGGGTCATCCTTCACTTCTAAGGTTGGGCACAATTACATGTTTATCATTGTGAACAAACCATACATATGAGTGCTAAAGCTATTCATAACACTGCCCCAAACTACCTCACCGACCTGATATCCAAATACCACCCAACCCGTACTCTTCACTCCTCACAAGACCTCCTACTTTCTAGCTCCCTGGTCTCCTCCTCCCATGCCCGACTACAGGACCTCTCCAGGACTTCCCCCATCCTCTGGAACTCACTACCCCAATCCATCAGACTGTCACCTACCCTGCTCACCTTTAGGCGCACCCTGAAAACCCATCTCTTCAGGGAAGCCTACCCCACCCTCAGCTAACAGCCGATCTCCTCCACTCTTCCTACCACTCCACCCCCCCACAGCCACTTCCTCCAGTACCACTATCCCCTCCCTCCTAGATTGTAAGCTCAAAAGAGCAGGGCCCTCGAACCCCTCGTGTATTGTTTTGTTACTGTATTGTCTCATGTACTGTCCCCCAATATATTGTACAGCGCTGAGCAAACCTTTTGGCGCTATATAAATACTGTATAATAATAATAATCTTGGGCCAGGACACTCCACTGCTGCCTGCAAAAAGTTTGCAATACCTCTTTTAGACATCCTCTGCTGGTGGAGCTGCTACTATTGCTGCCTGCTTGTCCTCAGTTAGTAGTGCAGCTATGGTGGGTAGCAGAGGCATCCCTTCCTTCATTGGGAAAGTCTTTGTACAGTAGTAAAAAGTAGCTCCTCATGGTGACACATTTTGTTTTCCCTCACGTGTGGTGGGATGCACCAGATATTTTGGTCTTTGTAGTATTCATATCCCTGGTCTTTAGATGACATTATTTACAGTTTGTACATGTATAATACTTCCTGTCCCCATTATGAGATATTCAGAAGCCTGCACATGTATTTTGGACCCCTGAATTTTAATAAACCACTGTATGACTACAATGCCTCTCTACTACAGGACACAGCTTGACTGGCAAAGAGGACGTCTTTTCTATCTATACTGCAGCCTGAACATTTTCCTCCACATTTTGGTGAGCCTTCAATGCTTACTGCTTGGATTGGTATGTTGGAGAATGACAAACTTGTTGCTAATCAAGGGGACTTACGTAGAGCAAGAAAGTGTGCCTTATTTATTCACTGTCTGGGAGCACAAGGACAGCGTAATCTCTATACTCTACCATTAGCAAAATGACCCTTATGGTGTGAGCATTAACCTCTTGAGTTCCTAGAACTTTTCCTTCCCAGACCTTCTTGAGTCTTGGAGGGTTTTTTTTTTTCATTTTGGTGATGTCACGGTTCAAGATAGAGAGGGAGAAAGGGAGAGAGCATGGGGGGAGAGCTTATTTATTTAATTATTGTACACTTTTTTCACAGGGGGTATGGATCTGGTCAGTGGAAATCAGATCCAGGCCCACCCATGCAGCAATGTAACAGCAGATCACCTCCAAAAAGACTGGGGACTAAAGGGGGTAAAGATCTTCTTTCTGCCTTTAGTAAACTTTATTGCAGAACAATATACATTTTGGCAACATGGATGGCATAATGAAAAACTCACAGGACAATATATAATAGCCTTGAGAAAATCAGTTGTTACCTTTGGGTTTGGTGGTCTATGGGTCTGTTCACACCAAAAGTGTGTGGGCATGGTGCATTGAAGTGCAATGTGTTGTGTTGCTTTTAAAATACATTTTTTCCTCACTTCCTTGGCCATGTAAATGATCTACGGCATGGCACAGGAGCCAAGCTTGTGTTGGTCTGCTGTTTTCCTGTGTGTTGAGGTGCATTGCACTGACATGCGTTGCTATGCGTTGCATTATGAAAAAATAGTGCCTATCTACACAAAACACCAGTGAGAACTCCCACTCACATACCTTCTTTTCTTCAGGTACTTGCATTGGCATGCATTGAAAACAAATGTGCCCATGCATCTGATGTGAATGGACTCCAAAATGACATGAACTAGTAGAAAAAACAAATTCAGTCCACATTACATTAAGATTGAGCTTGGAACAATATTTAACTCTAGCAAAGGCTATTACAATTTCAAGCCAAAGTTAAACCCTCAGGTGGCCTCTGGCACCATAAAGACTGTCGATTCAGAGTTTGCTTCTGCCTGTATACTCAAGCCGAATACAAATGTACAAGAGATACATCTAAACTGCAAAGCAAAGCTCCACATACACAGAACAAGTACTGCTTCCAGTGTGGTTCAACATAGCACATTGCAAACTATGCAACATGACCTGAAAAAAAAAAAGCAGCAGTGCCGTAAATGCAAGAAAATGAAAATAATCTGCTGTACTTCCACAACAAGTTTGTGAAGTTACTGCCCAAAAGGTTGCAGTCTTAACTGTAGATAAATATGACACTTCTGTTCCAGATAAACTCTTATGCCATGTAACTATTACTACTGCCCCTACTAATAATTCATACAATAAGAACACATGGCCATATTAGGTCAATGTCACTGACCTAATATGGCCATGCATCCATAGTAAGTTGATGATGTAACAAGCATCCCTGCCCCTATGTGTCTGAGCAGTTGCAGGGCCAGATATAGCCCAGCCATAGGTGATTGGGCTGGCGCTGCCATCTTCCTTCCGGGTTCAGCCAAACATGGGTTCAGACCAAACCCAAGCTCCCTAGTGACCTACTGACTGTGGTGACAGCTCTGCTGCTACCTTTACTTGATTTAGAAAAACTTTTTGTTAAGTTTGTTGATCGTAGGAAGGTCACTGAGGGCCCCATCTAAATTTTACTATGGGGCCCCATGATCTGAAGTTACACCCATGTACTGTATATACACACCCATGGTCTGACTTTCACAGCAACATTTCTACAATAAGAATTGGGCCATCTCAGTGTTTCTACACTGATATGGACACTTCTCTCTTCTCAGATCCAAGAGAGGGCAGGAAACAGAAAGATGAAAGGATGATTCCCGCACTTGAAGTTTATATTTTCTTCTAAATTTTGTAAATGGAGCGAACTACTGTCGTGTATACTTCACCTGATTCTGTGTATTTCTTAAATGAATTCTCTTTCTTCTTTCTACCTGATGTATATATCTAGAAGATGAACAGCTTTCTTATAAATTATCCTTGCTCCAATTTTCCTGCCTTTGGCGACAGCAACACTTGGTAAAACAGATCTTGGGAAAAATACATTTGTATTCTACAGATAGTTTCCCAAAAATGTCCAGTTTAGGCATTTCAAATTAAAAAGTCTGCACTAAGTTACAGAGTCCGTAACGTCCTGAAGAATTTTCAAAACAAACCATTATAGAATAGTTTTTCGTGGAAGGAATAAATCACTCTGTTCTGGCTTCAATGAATATTGAAAAATGACCTAATAGGAGATTAAACTGTCCCTCTGATATAAAACTTTACTGTAGCAACTTGAGCAGTAATATATTTATGTGTGTATGTATTTCTTTATGGCTCCACTGAGTAAGCAGGGTTTGCAATTTCAAGCAACACTTTAATATACAAAGACAGATTGCTTCTATCCCAGCCTGTAGAACTTTGCATTAAAAACTTTAGAAAATTAAAACTGGGAAAAATATGGCTGACAGGCACCAGAAGTTGTCAATAAGATCGGAATCTCAGTTGTCTGTGTTTGGACAGTATGCTGACTTAGTGAAAAGGACTGTAGATTTGGAGGACTGACGTCTCGTATTCAATCTATACATATATATTACATGAACTGTCTACATAGATGTGTATGCTTTTCCCCTTAATGTAATGTAAGTTAAAGTAGAACTAAAAGCAAAACTTTTTTTTTTCATTTCAAACAGTGTAAGGGAGGGTCAGATTTGTTTTTTTGTTTTTTTTTTTGCTATCTGTTTCACATTTGGAAGATTTCTTTTTCCTTTCTGTCCCATAGCCAAAACAGGAAGTGAGAAGAAATTCCTCCAAAGTGAGGGAATCCCTGTTTGCACCAGGGTCACCAGAACTAATCTCCTTATTGGAAGATTTCCCCTCTATTCCTGTTCTAGGGACAGCCCCAAATTTGAGATTTACTTTCATTTTTTGTAATAATGGTAAACAAGCAAATGGTGAGGGTGACACACACAGCATTATAAATTTGACAGGTATTCTAATCCCTCTCTCCTCTATACAAAACTAGAAAGTTTGGATACCCTCTGCTTTAAAATATATCTAAAGGCATTGTTTAAAAAAAAGGCTGATTTACTATCCTTCAGTGTTTAGAGGGGCCAAACTGTGGCCAGTGGGATTAGAAAATGTCCTAGCGCTGGTAAGATCATTGGTGTCAGTGGGAGGAATAGTGCCCCATTGTTGGTGCCATTGGCAGTAATTATGCCCCATTGCTAATGTCAGTGGGATGTATAATGCCCCAAGGGGCAGATATGCAAAAGGCTGCATCTGGGCCAGCCCAGTGACTAAATGCTTAGCACTTCCACCTGGCAGTACTAGGGACAGTGGTTCAAATCCCAGCCATGGTTCCACCAGTATGAAGTTTGCATGCTCTCCCTGTGCCTGTGTGGGTTTCCTCCCACACACCAAAGACATTCTGGTAGGTAAATTGGATCCTGTTTAAATTGGCCCTAGTATGTGTAACTGCATGCACACACCACTATTCCACTTGCCCCTCTTATTTTTGACCACCAGAAAAATTTTATTTTTGCTACAGCCTTTCTCACAAGCAGGGTATGAAAAATGGGACACATGCACACAGTAGGCATGCAAGCCTGGTTAGTCCAAGAACAGATCTCACACATTGGTTTACACTGAGTAATAGTGAAATGATTGTCTATGTCACCTCATTGCTTTGACATCCTCTCAGTGAAGTCTTACAGAAAATCATTAAATATGCATTAGAGGGGTGGACTATAAAACCCTCAAGGTAAGGTCCCTGCACATTCTTTTCAGTATAACTGCAAGTTATATGATCCATCCAAGAATTTTACATTTTTCCATTGTGTGGCCTTGAGTTCTGCTTTAACTTACCCAGAATTCAAATGTCCCTTCTTTGAAGCCATGGTAACATTGAACGCATTCTGTATATTGTACAAGCTAATTTCCTACTTGTGTAATTGGTTCAACAGAACTTGAAATCAAAATGCAACCATTCGCTGCAAAAAGGCTGTTCTTTTTATGAAGAGCTACTCTCATAGAGTCTTGCAGAGTGGTGGGATACAGAGATTTCCCATTTTCATATCAGAACTGTAACTTATTAGATTGGTATTATAGCAAATCTTCCAACTTAGAAAGTAGTTTGATAAATGCACTTTCAAGATTTACCTCGGTACTCCAGAACAGAAAAATATAAGAATATTTTCAAATCCTGCCAATATGCAGATTTCATTACTAGGGATTTTATTTACTTAGCAGGAATAGAAGCTTAAAGTGGACCTTCCCCTTTTATTCTTTAAACAGCATTGTTTCCCCACCACCGCCATTACTACCCTTTCAAGAAACTGAAAATATCAACATTATTTTTTATAGGAGGTTTACTTTTTTGGGGAGATGCTCATGCCTCCACCGTTCAAGCCTAAGAAAGAAAATCCTGAACTGGCCAAAGCCTCCAGGGATATCCAAGCATCTCAGGAACCTTCAGGGCAATCTAGAACACACTGTGCATGGGCAGCAGCACGTCATCAGGGGCCTGGCTGCAAGGACTCAGAAGAAAGAGCCAGCTCCCGATGATGTAATAAGGAAAGACAGATGGAGACCCAGATTACAGCAGGACAACACTGGATTATCTAGATGTGTTTTTTTAGGAATAAGAAACAGGTAGGAGGGGAAATAAAAATACAAAGTACGGGGGGGGGGGTAAAGTTGCTCTTTAACTGTAAATGGTGCTATTGTTTGTATCTGTTCAGTTATGGCAACGATATCTGATTGTAAATAAAACAATTTTTGAAATAACTTAGTTCTGGACCATCGAGACAGCACAAAAATATATTTTTATTTACTCTTTATTTTTGCTTTCTTAGTACCTCTGTCTAAAAGGAATTTGTAAATTATGTATAAAATTATATTCTATTTTGTATGCTGTGCCTATGTAGTGTGCACTGCACTCATTGTGCACATGGCACTAATAATGTTTTCATTAAATGTATGCATTCTTTCAAGTCCTGATTGGAAATTAGCCTGCCTATGTAACATCCCTTATTACCATAAAGGTACAATTGTAATATTAATGTGGTACCAACGTAATCATGTGTATTAAAAACTGTAAATGCGCCAAATAAACAGAACAGTTATTTGGAAAGATGCTGAGTGTCTTTTTGTGTTTGCTCCCTGCTGCAGTAGTTATTATTAATTTGGAACCACTAATCAATATGAGGATAAGAGTCGCCTATCTATAAAATGTTCTGTATTAATGTCCAGAACAGATGGTGAGCCAGCCAGGAGGGGATTTACAGGTGACCCTGATAATCCAAAATGAGGAGCCTAAGACGATCTGGGAATTCCTGACAATCAGCCAGCTGAGGTAAGCCCTTTGCTTACATATTGAGATATCGGAATTTCTTGATTGGTAAGGTATTTTCGTGACAAAGGGTACCTATTTTACTCCCCTTAATCGAACTGTATCTATTGCTGGTTATATGTTATGTTGTCACTGTCTACTGTCCACTGGAATGTTATAGATAAGAAAAGGAAGGATAGTGCTGGATAACAGCTTATATGAAGCACACATCTGCTGTAATAGTAGATCTAGAGGCAAGAGGGTATAGGCACATGTAGAGAAGAGAGAAGACTGGCCAGTCATTATGTGCATTAAAGAAAGTAGGTAAGGGATTGAAAGGTAAAAGAGTACCCTGAGAAAATGCCTAGCGTAAGAGGAGCACTAGAGAATATGAACCAAAGCTGCGGTTCCACCTATACTGAGCCCCTAGATCAGCAATGCGCAAACTACGGCCCGGCGGACCTTTTAATCCGGCCCGCGGAGCGTGGCAAACATTGGCTGTCAGGATGTAGGCGGGGAAGCGTGACAAACTCCTCTCCTCTCACGGTCCGCCCTGAAGACCGGAACGGCGCGGGAACACGGCGAGAGGAACGCGCGGAGCAAAGGTAAGTGAATTGACACAATATGGGGAATGAATTACTATAGGGGGGATGAATTACTATAGGGGGGATGAATTACTATGGGGGATGAATTACTATGGGGGGTGAATTACTATATGGGGGATTAATTACTATAGGGGATGAATTACTATGGGGATGAATTACTATATGGGGGATGAATTACTATGGGGGATGAATTACTATGGGGGATGAATTACTATATGGGGGATGAATTACTATGGGGGATGAATTACTATGGGGGATGAATTACTATATGGGGGATTAATTACTATAGGGGGGATGAATTACTATATGGGGGATGAATTACTATAGGGGGGATTAATTACTATAGGGGGGATGAATTACTATATGGGGGATGAATTACTATAGGGGGGATGAATTACTATGGGGGATGAATTACTATATGGGGGATGAATTACTATGGGGGATGAATTACTATGGGGGATGAATTACTATATGGGGGATGAATTACTATATGGGGGATGAATTACTATGGGGGATGAATTACTATATGGGGGATTAATTACTATAGGGGGGATGAATTACTATATGGTGGATGATTTAATATGGGGGATGAATTACTATATGGGGGATGAATTACTATATGGGGGATGAATTACTATGGGGGATGAATTACTATATGGGGGATGAATTACTATGGGGGATGAATTACTATGGGGATGAATTACTATATGGGGGATTAATTACTATGCTTACTATGGGGGAATATTACTATACTTACTATGGATGGCATGGTAGTGGCTTGGCCGGCCAGCAGCTAGTCCGGCCCCCGGGTCCAATATATGAACCCATTGCGGCCCTCAAGTCAAAAAGTTTGCCCACCCCTGCCCTAGATAAATGGTTAAAGTGGACAGAGATCCACAATGGGTAACAGGGTTACCAAGTCCACAGGAACTAAGAATCATGCAGCTTAAATAGCTAAAGGGACAGCTATCTATTTCAGCAGGATGGATGAAGGGTAACAGACAATCTTACATTAGACATAAGGGGAAATTTTGATGTTAAATTGTGGAATGAATTTAGAGTGAGGCACCACAGCTAGTAAACTCTAAAACATGGGAAAAAAACAAAACAGAGAAATGAGAGTCAAATTGTAAAGAAGTAATTCTTGGCCCTGGCCCAAACAGAATATTTTACTGTATGTGGCCAGTGAAGGCAGATGGGATGAGCACTATGGCTGCCCATCTGATCATGGAAGCTGGAGTAAGTTAAGCACGGAATTACAGGACAATAGATAATGGGATATCAGAGAACAAAAAAAGGAAAACTAACTTGGGCAGGAAAATTTTGAAGAGAGTTAAAAGAAAGTGAAAGATTGATATGCATGTGTTGTGTAAAAAATTGGAAAATGTAAGCGATTTTTGAGAGATAATTGTATATGTGTATGAATGGGAGTGCTGGGCCTTTTGGTTCTACAATCCTTTGTGTGTCTTGTAGGTCTGTGCAGATTTCCAATCCGCATATACAGTATGTGAACCGGCACTTATTTGGAAAGATGCTGAATGTTTCTTTTTGTGTCTGTTCCCTACTGCGGTAGTTCTTATTGAATTGAAAACGCTAATCAATATAAGGATATGAGTTGCCTATCTAAAAAGTTTTCAGTATTATTGTCCAGAACATATGAAAACAAATGTGAATACGGCATCAAAGCATTGGGGCTGGATGTTTAGAACTACTTTGAGAAGTCACGAGTCACTACTTTAGAAAATAAGCCACAACATCAGGACAAGCTATAAAATGGCAAGCAATGGAAGCTCTTTTCAAAAGCTTCTGACTTCAAGTTTCACATTATAAATATGCAATGCCATAAATATGCAACATAGTGAGGAAAAGGGGTGTAAAACTCATGTGTAACTAGGGCAGTAGGAATGATAACTATGGCCCCAGGACAGGAGCTAAAGTGAATAGCTTAACTCAACCTAATTATATCTGAAGGGCTGCTTAAGTGCTGTGCTACATACATAGATAACTTAAATAAATGTATGTGTAACCCACTTAAATGGTATTACTTGCAATACATTAAATTGAACATTAGATGGTGGTGACCTGCTATTCAGGGTTGCTCACATGGACAGAACAGCCCTCTGGCACTTGCATGCTGAACAGCAGGACTCAGCTGGTGAGCAGAGCAATTTTGGACTACATTTCCCAAGAAAGGTAGTGTGTGGGTGGGGGCATATAAATATTAAAGCCTAGGAGATTGGCCAGGAGAGTGCAGGGACACTGAAGGAGAAGGAGGTGTGCTGACAGATGAAGTGCTGAACTAAGCTGCGGAGCTAGGGTTGAAGAGAGAGGACAAGCAGAAAGAGCCTACTGACCACCCAGGCAGACTCAGCAGGCCAATCTGACAGCAGGAGACCAGACAGAACGCAGAGTCTGAACCGAAGAGTCCATGGACTGACCCCATCTGCAGGGAAAAACAGACCGCTACATTCTGCCGGATCGCTTTGATTGTGTGAGAATGACCCATGAAACCACTAACCAAGTAGATAATGACAGTTTGCAACCTCAGCTATCTACCTACACATAGTTGTGAACATTACATATTGATGCCCCAGTTTGCGGTATAGTTCTTCCAGCTGCCTTCGTTGGGATACACCTGTATTACAGTTTATCATACAAGCTAACCGTAGGACATACAGTTGCAGGCCAGGATGCAGCCGTGCCAACTGAAATAACATTTTTTCCTTTGTTTCCTTTTTCAACAAAGCAGGATTCCTACCACTGTTCATTTTTCTTTTGATATTCAGAAGTTGTCTTTGTTCATAAACACTTATGACAATTGTTGCTATTCATTACTTCAAGCCCATCCTATGTTTAGTTCTTTAAAGGGAACCTTTAAAACACTATCTTTGTGTTATCTTTGTGTGACCATCCTGAGGAACTATATTCCACACATCAACTCAACTTCATACCAACTGGGCCCCAACAAGCGTGCAGAAGACACTATAGTGCTCTTAAAAGGACTTTGCTTAATTTCAAATAGATATCTCTTTACTTCACATTTAATCCTTGTCATCTAGTTCTGAGGACCTGCAGTGACTTCACCTGTTTCTTGATAAGTGTTCCTGCTCACTGGAGATTCAGCAATCCCCTCAGATTGGAAGCAGAGTATTTCTGAAAGCAGGCTTGCTAACAGTTATTGTTGCTTCACTGTGAATGTTTTTACTCTTGCTCACAATTGCCAAGAGTGATTATATTTGCTGCATATATCAGTGTCAGTTGGTTCTTTTTGACCAAGTTACCTTTATTTCCAATATAAACTTCATATCAGTTAATAGTAACCTGTGTGTGAGTCCATTTCACAGTTGTGATTTATTTGGGTCACAAGAGCACTGTGGTGTCAGCAGAGGCTGGGCTTTCAACAAGAAGTCCAGATTGACAGGGAACCCAAACATTACTAAGCCACCCTTAATTGGGTAGTGCTATATATGATAAAATCTGCATAAATGTTCATTGTATGCATTATGAAGCACTGGATGGCAGGATTTTGGATGATGTATATGTGTTACCAAGGACTCTTATAGTGAGGGGCTCCAGGGTTTGTATCGTCATCTGGTCTGAGGCTCGGAGCCCGGAGCATTTTTAGAACTTTTCCACCATTCCCAGCTCCACGTTTTATCTAATTGCCACAGGCATTTTTATATCTGAGCTAACTTACACTAGAGGTTTTCTACCACTTATTCTGCTACATGAGAGCCTGTTGCTGGGTAAAAAGTCCTTTAATAATAATTTCATGTTCAGATGCAGGTAGGACTTTAAGGAGACAGATACATATAATTGAACAAAATGCAATAGCTGTAAAACAGCTCATATTGGCAAATCCTAATCAGAGACTGTCGCCCAACCACCCCACAACTACAACAGCTGACTGAAGCCCACCAAGCCTTCATAATGGAACAGCAGGAAGTGGGCCTGTTTCTACAACAGGAGCAGATAGTGGCACAGGGGTCAACATCTACATCTGTGTCTTCCTGTGTCACTGGAAGATGGCATGAAAGCCTACCTCAGCATCTCTGAGAGAGTTCTTGCAGAGCACTGGGCAGATGTGCTAGCACAATTTTTTAATGGGCGAGCTCCAAAAGGCGTGCAAACTCATGATGCCAGGAAGTATCCTAAACTCAAAGAATACATTCTAGCCAGGCTTACCATGGCAGCCCAATCACAGTATGTATTTTCATGAGAATATGACTCTGGAATATCTGTGAGATTCCAAATGAATGATTTACTCCACCTTTCAAAAAAAATGTTGCAACTAGAGATGCTCAATCCTGCTCTGACTGTGGAACACGTTGGTTGTAACCGTTACATCATAGCCTTGCTGCTTAAGTTACAACAGTACATTAGGCACACTAAATAAGGGAGTAGATGAGCTGGTGTCCTATGAGGAGCAACTTATTACTACCAAGAACTATCTCCTGGATCTTCCCTCCAAGCCCAAGAAGTGCAAGATAGAATGTATTAATGCTTTTCTATAATCATAGCTTACAGAGAAAATCAGTGATGTCTACTACCAGGTATACCAGCCCGAAAAGAGAAAGCCATTCCAAATATACTATGTTATCTTAATAAAAACCATGAAGAATTGGGAGTCTCTTTCAATAGAAAACATCCCTTAAGTATTACCAGTCAAAGGTTAGGATCTTAGAAACGCTTTCTGTTACTCAGACTTACCTGGCTGATCAAAGACAGTTTACCATGACATTGTGATAGAGCCTCACATCAAAGTAAAGTTAAAACCATATTGGGTTTTAACTTTACCGATCCCCAGGAGTCAAACAGAAAACGATGTGAGCTCTAGCTGGCCTCAGCCATCACTCCGGCTACTCCCTCTGATGCATTTCACCCTGTCCATCGGGGGCTTGGTCAGAGAGGCTGGAGTGACAGCTGAGGCCAGATAGAGCTCACATCATGTTCTGTTTGACTCCTGGAGATCGGTAGAGCAGTGTTCACCCCTCTTCACATTCAGTATGTTTCTGTTATGACTCGGGACGCTGCTCCCCTCTCTTTCTCTGCTAACGGGGTGATTGTACCTTTTGTCCAGCTTCGAGCAGTGCCACAAGCTTACTACTAGGTCTTATTGGGTACCTGAAGCTCAAACAAAAGCCATTTCAAAGGACGTACATACAATTTTAGCCCTCGGAGTTAGAGCAGAATCTAATAGCAACTCCCATGGTGCTCATTCCTAAGCTGGGTGGCAGCCTAGGTTTATGCAATTATTTCAAAAGACTAAATTATATATTCAAATGTGTTGATTTTCCCATGCCATAGAGGAATTGATAGAAAAAGTTGGTACTGCCAGATACAGTAGCATCCCTGATCTTACTAAGGGGTATTGGCAGGTTCTCTCAACAGACATGGCAAACTATTATAGGAAATTTCATAAGCCCCACAAAGCATATGCTTTAGTATAGTTAGATGATGTTGACTGGGATTCACACCTAAAATAAATCCAAACAGTTTTAGATTCCATGTGTAAGGCTGAGTTAATAGTCAGTCCTCATAAAAAGTGCAATAGCCTTGAAATATGCCTGGTGTGCGGTCCACAGCTTTGAGAAGGTGGGTCATAAAGCCTCAGATGCATAAGATTGAAGCAATTCACAGTTGGCTTTGCCAGTCTAAAAAATAGACTGTTAGAAAGAAAAAAAGAATAGTTAAAACATTTCTGAGAATTCTACAACACTCCCATAAGTTTCTGCTTCACTTTGCTATGTTAGAATCTCCACCTACTGATTTCATCAAAAAGAGTAAGTCCACCATGGTGAAGAAACAGAAAAAGCTTTCCAAAAGTTGATGGCATTATTGTGTGAGGGACCCCCTACTTCAGTCAAGAATTTATTGTGCAATCAGATGACTCTGGTGTTGGCCTTGGAGTAGTCTTATCCAAGGAAATAAATGGGCAAAATAATGGGCCAGAGGCATACTTCAGGTGGAAACTAACCCCTACAGACAGGTACTATTCAGTAGTGAAAGGGGATTGTCTGGCTATAAAGGGGGCACTGATTAGTTAAGGCATTACCTTTTGGACATATAGTTCTGTTCGGTTATAGACTATTCTCCTGTACAGTGATATGCATGGAACAAAGGGAACCGTGTACTGGTCACACAGTGTTTTCTGCTCTCTAGCAGAAGCTGGACTACACATTTTATGTTGAATACAAGCCAGAGCCCTAGCAAGGGAACACTGAAGGGCTGTCATGCATGCCCTGTCTGGTGGGAAACTTTGCTCGTTCCCAGAGGTCTGAGCGGAGGGGTAGGGTATGAGGGTATGTGAGTCACTTACTGTCAGAATTATGGACAGTGTATATGTGTCACCCAAGTTTCCTACCTACACATGGTGGCTTCAAGGTTCATAGCTGCTAAGAAAGAAACAAATTTTGTTCTTTTCTCAGATATTAATAAGTTCTCACATGGGATTTGAAGCCCAGAGGATTTGTAGAGCTTTGAGTGGGATAAAGACTGCAGTCCTAAGTCCACATTTTACCAGTTAGCCAGACCCCATTTACTATTCATCTCTACACAGGCCTTTTTATATCTGATCTCTGCAATATGACAGCCTGCTGATGGATGATTGCTATAATACCACTAAAAAGGCACTTGTGGTGCCAGTTTACTTGGGGAACCCATTATGGGGCACCCTGTCTTCCAGGAAGTGACATAACTTTAGTTAGTGGCTCGGAAAAGCAGATTTTTTTGTTTATTTATACTATGGACTTGCTGTACAAAGCTCTCCAGCATTGAACTTTGTTTTCTGCCTTACTGAATAAAAGTGCAGGGCAAACCTGCTTAGATTGTTCCTGGGTGTCAATGTCTCTTGAATAGTTACCACTGTCAATACCATTTGAGCCTCTTCCCCTTACAGTATATACTGGCTTATTTATATAGTGCAAAATGTTAAACGTAAGAATACACAGGAACCAAAAACTACTCCTTTATGAATGATTGTTTGCTACATATTACTTTGCAATACTTCTTTGTTTTTTTTACTGCTATGCCAAACAGCTCTGATAATGGCTGGGAGCTCCTACAATTTTTTTGTGTGACTGAGTCTTTTCAAAGGGGTTCCATTTTAAGCAAAAAGTGGTTCCTTTCTGCCCTCTGTTAACAGAGACTGGCCCACCCCTCATCCACTCATTGTATGATCTGCCTTAAAGCAGAACTAAAGCCTGCAAATGCTCACCTACCCAGCAATGGTCTAACAACCCTGGGGTCTCTTGCTGGTCCTCTTCCTGGCTTCTTCCTGGGCTGATCACGATTACCCAGAACAGAATAACATAAAACTCATGCAAAGACAGGTGTTTAGTCATCCCAGGGCACAGGCAGACATGTAAAGTAATCTGCACATCCACAGCTCAACGAGCAGGCAGGTAAGTTTATTTATTGCAGAAAATACTTTTTTTAATCTCTTCTGCAATAATAATCCTGTCTGCTGGTAAGCTTTTTAATTTTGACTTTGGATTAGTTCCACTTTAAAGGACTGCATTCTTAGAGCTAAATTATATCTGAGTAGACAATCCCAATCCCAGTTTTAACATCCAGCTGCTCTGGATCTAGCGCTGTTCACTGCAACTATTTCAAGCAGGCAAGCTGAACCCAACACCCCTGTAGCACCCTCCTAGTTAAGGTTTAGGATGCTAGTTAAATTTAGTGTGGCTCCCCTGTAGCCAATGGAGAAGTTGTTGATTGCTTTAGCCTGCTCAGTGTTTCACAGGCTGCTGGTCTGATTATTTCCCCAGGCATTCTAGAGGGTTCTGGGATCACAATGGGAGGAAAGGCAGTAGAGCAGTCAGAATGTACAGAGGGACCCAGCCAATTCCTGAGGAGGTGTGCCCAGAAGGAGCTAGAGAGCCCATAAATAGTTTTCAGTCAGGAGCAGGAGTTAAGTGGGTCTTGTGTCCCATTCTGCAGGAAGATAGCCCAGCCTAAGGGCCTGTTCCCCTAAGGGCGGTCAGCTGCAACACTGCTTGAAGGTCATAAAAGTCCTAACTGTAGCATAGCTGAGGGGCCTATTTCATGTCTGGTCTGGGATTTTGGTCTGGAGAACCTGGGGGAAGTTGGAGGAGAATGTCCAGCTGTCCTATGGTATTGTGCGCTGATTCTCCTTCACTGAGTGCTGGTGGATATCAGAAGGAGGCAACCAATGATCCAATGGTATTGTAAGTATTGACCTGACTCAGAGTACTAGTAACTATGTGCAGATCTCTTATCTTCATGAAGGCCTTTGTTGTTACTCAGTTTAAGGAGGCCTTTCATTGTGATTTGTTTCAGTAGCAACTCTTGCCCTAGTGAAAAGAAACTATATAAAGAGAAGGAGAAGTGTCCTTGGGGTATCCCTTGCTCTCCTCTCTCTCCTCCCAAGTTCTATATAAAGTTCTTCATAAACAGCAAAGACATCCTCATCCTGTTGTTTACAACTTAATGATGGACTATGTTTATCTAGATATATTTGTAACCTTAAAGCATTGTTATATGTGAATGAGAAGGTATCAGTAGAGGCTGTGACCTTAAGGAATGGCTCTGAGATCCAGAGTAACCAGAAGTCAACCAGAAATCCTTCAATGCTATTATATAGGGTAGATTTAGAGAGGGCATGTTTTGAAATACATCCATTACAAATCCAAAACCTGTTTTGTGAGGTATAGGGGTGGCTGGGATTTTGTTTTGAAGGGCCAACATGGCATAGGACATAATAATGACTAGGCTTTTGTTTCTAAGAACCAACATGGCATGAGACAGAGAAATGACAGCCTTTGTTGATAAGCATTTACATAATATAAGGCATGGTGACAATTTGACCATTGTTGATAAAGTAATAAATACTCTGTTTTTTTTCTCAACAAAATGTCTTATTAATAACATTCAACAGACTTCATGAATATATATTCTTGGTATGCCTACAATCTTTCAATTGTCTATGGGAAACATGTTCAGCAGGCAGTTCCATGATGCCTTAGAAATCCCCCAGGTGACAATAGACATCCAAGCATGCCATTAATACCTCACACATTAAATGTCATCTGCAAGAATTATAGGGACTTTACATGCAGCAGGATTGAAAGCTTCAGGGATGAAGAGGTCACATATAACATCATAAATGTTCCCGCTGATGAATTCATTCCTTTCTAGGCAATCAAAGAAGCAAGACAGCAAGACTTTGGCAGTAACTTCTTCTCAAATACAGAATTGTATGACCCAGAGAGAACTCTGTAGGTGGAAAATTTCCTGTGTTGTAAACTAAAATGACAATTGCTTCCATTTTCTTGTTGCAGATGTTTTATACAGGGACAGGCAATTGAAGTCCAGTATTAATTTTGTATGCTCAGCACATGCAGAGAAGCTGTGATGGTTAGAAATGCTGAAATTAAAGGAACTGTAAAATGTTTTGTATATATTTTCTTAATCTGTGATATTCAGAACTAAAATACACATTTGTTTAGTCAGGTATATATTAAATATTGTATATCTGCATTGGATATACTGGCATTCACAGTTTGAGCGCTCCTTTTCATTTGTGACTTTTTGTAACTTGAGGTCACTATGCCTATACAATAAGACAGCACTGCACAGTACTCTTCACAGGGTCACAAGACAGGCAACAGTCACAGGTGGGACCGTAAAATCCTTTTACAGAAGCACGGGCTTAGTAATGATAAATCATACTACTCTTATAGCAATAGAACTGACTTCACAGTATTAACCCTTTCACAGCCAGGCCCTGCATGCCACTTTTAAACTCAAGTGGCCAGACCATTTTTGCAATTTTTCCATTGCTTTTTTATTTTTCCCTTACAGCTTTTAGAGTTTGTAAAAGACCCTCCAAACCATATATTTTCTGAAAGCACATGACCAGTAGAATAAAAAGAAGATGCTAATGATTTTTAGGGCCCCATTATATTTGTGAAAATGTTTATCAAATCATTATTTTTTCTAAAATACAATAAAATCATTATTAGTAGATACAAACACAGCACATTTTACAAAATTCCTGCTAAATATAAAAGCTTAACCTGTATTGAGTTGAAATGTAAGTGTGAAATGTGAGTGTCGGAGAAATTATCTCATCGGCAAGTGCAAGTGTCCAAATGTCAGTCCAGTAGCTTACGATAGGGAGAGGAGAAGAAACACCACTCTCACCACCTGTGTAGTCCTGTGTATAGGGGATGGAGTGAGTAGTAGGAGATGGTTGAAAATCATTGCATGATTTTCATTGCATGCATGATAACTGCATGATCATTGCATGCATGATAACTTTGAGTTCAATACATATGATTAAGAGCACAGAAAACTCCTGATTAACAACAGTTGGAAGGAGTGCTCCCACTCCCTATATTGGTGAAAATGTTTCAAGACTCTATGTAACCAAAGAATATATTTAAATGTATAAAAAGTGATGACAGAACACAATGAGTAATGATGATGACCAGTGAAAGATTAATGCATGAAAAATTAGCATATAAAAATAAGTGCATGAGAAATAGGTGCATAAGAAAGCAACCTAATGTGTAGAATAATACAATGGACAAAAGGAGAAAAGGAACATAAAAATTTAACTATAACAGTAAGTAAAATTAATGTGTGAATAGTTGTTTCTGCAACATGCTAATATAATGAATGGCACAAGGCCAAATATGTAATGGTGAACTATCTCTTCTGTCCCGGAATATAAAACTAACAATTGGAGGTGATAATATCATAGACTTTAAATAAACTAATGTGCAACGTGAGTAAATAATAATGAGACTGAAGTGATATATTGAAACTGAAGTGATATACAGATCTCAGAGGTAATATGCAGATTTGAAAAAACATTCTATGGCTGTCAAATGCAAGACATATCAATCATGCTGATGCTGGAAAATGCATGCAGATAAATAGATAGCCAGTCCACAGTTCTGCTAATCCATGTATATATATGTTTAATACTTACAGCTCCCAAAGGGAATTATCAATGCTGGTACTGGAATGCTCTGTGATGAGGCTAAATTATTAACTCATTTGCAGGGAGAGAAAAAAGAGGGCATGACAGTGATCAGTATAGAGGAGTATGTGATCAAGCCCCGGTGGGCAGGGCAAAATGCATGTGGCTGGCGTGATGGCTGAGGCCATCCCCTTAACCTGTATTGAGCTAATAAATAACAAATATTTCTAAATTTTAAATTTTTTGTGAAATGGTGAAAATCGAAATGTATGCAGAATTGTAAATAACTATATTTCTCTAGAAATCTAGAGGTTTTTAATTTTTCACTTACAGCTTTCATACTTTGTAAAAGACCCCGCAAACCAAATATTTTCTGAAAGCATGTGAATAAAAGTAAAACATTGAGTAAAAAAAAAAAGTAAAAAATGAAGGTAGAATAAAAAGGTGCTACTGATTTTTAAGGCCCCGCGGTGTCTCGGCAAATGTTTATCAAAGTGATATTTTCGCTAAAAATACACTAAAATCATTATTAGCAGATACCAACACAGCAAATTTTACAAAACTCCAACTAAATTCCTACTTAATATAAAAGCTTAACCTGTATTGAGTTATTAAATAACAAATATTTGTAAATTTTAAACTGCTCTTTTTTGCAAAATAATGAAAATTGAACGTACGCAAAAAAGTCTCTAAAAATCCAGAGGTTTTTATTTTTCAGAGTTTGTAAAAGACCGTACAAACCATATATTTTCTGAAAGCACATGACCAGTAGAAAAAAAAGAAGTTGCTACTAATTTTTTTAGGCACCACAATAGTTGCTCAAATGTTTATCAAATCGCTATTTTCACTAAACAAAACCCCACTAAAATCCTTATTTGCACACAAAACCACGACATAAATTACAAAATTCCTGCTAAATTCCTACTAAGGCCTTATTCAATGGGGTGTGGTAAAGCATACCCCCATGGAGGGCCGTGTTTACCTGCATGGTAATGCAGAGGTTTTCTGTACATTCCTGTGCAGGCAGTCCATTTCATGTCAACTGGGACATAGCAGCTGCAAGGACAGATCTGACATCTATGCTGGTGTAGGTGCATGGCCCCAAATGCAGACAGTGTGAGTTAGGGACATTCACCCACATGGATGTCAAGTTGGGAGCAGTGGCTGTGTAAATGCAGCCACTGCATCCCAATTGATATGGATGGGACTGCCTGCACAGGAAGGCACGGAACACAGCTGCTGTGTCCCAAATTACATCAAGGGACTTCCTATATAGGGATGCATGGAAAACATGTGCATCCCTGTGCAGATAAACATGGCCTCACTGTGTTATGCCATGTGTGAACAAGGCCTTAGGACTTGGTTTGGGGTGGCAAAATGAGCAGTTGAGCTGTTTTTGCCACCTACCAAATGCCCCCCCCCCCCCACTTAAGCTGTAATAGGCAATGGAGTTACAACAGGATGTGAGGAGGCATTCTTCCGGCTACTAACAGCTTCAGAGAGGGGGCAGGTGGGGTGGCATTAGGGAGGTGGGGGGGCACTGAAGGGGGGTCAGAGCAGGAGGAGCAATCTATTTCGGCTGATGGATCGCTCTGTGTCTGCCTTGCAGTACCAAAGGTTGGCAGGAGGGCAGAGGAGGGAAGCCGACAGCTGCAGGGAAGCTACAAGGGGATTGGGAGATTGGGATTTATGAGGGGGGGGGTTGGTGCTGGGGGGATCAGAGTAGGGGAGGTGAAGCACGGGGTAAGAGTTGGGGGGCGGGGGGACATTTTAGGTGCCAGCACAGGTAAGTAGAGGGGTGGGATACATAGCGGCAGAGAAGTGGCGGGGGGAGGGGGGTCACATTTCAGGTAAATAGCTCTGATCAGTGGCTTGTGAGCCACTGATCAGAGCTATCAGTTTGTTCAGCAGCCACTGAAGTGACCATGAGCTTACAGCAGAGGAGGAATGCAGGTCTGTATGGTGTACGGACCTGGCCAGCTAGAAGCAGTGCTGTAGGTCCATACAGTGGCAGGGAAAGGGGTAATTCCATGAACTATTTAAGGAGCAGGGGGTTGATAGATGTTGTGTTTCATGTAGGACTGCAAGGACTGGTACTGATTCATTTTGCTTGGATAAGGTAAGTTTAGCATTTATGAGGTTAAAGGTAAGGATTAGGTTCTAGATAGGCTGAGGGTAGATTTTCAGGTTAAGATAAAGGATTAGAGCATTACAGTGAGTATTAAGGTTAAGTTTAAAAATTAGGAGCTACAGTATATTTTAGGGTTAGATTAAAGGGAGATCGGTAATTAGATGTTTATTATTGTGAAAAAACATTAAAGTCAGGTCATTGGAGCCACAAATGGTGCACCAAACACCCAAAGCTAGATTTTTGGTGAGCTTTCTATTACCAGTTGGTACTTGGGACATATTTGATAGCATAGGGAAGCTCCGCAGACCCACCAGTTATATAAGCAGTCAAAGGGCATCTATCACTTAGCATTTCTAGCGCTTACCCCCCCAAGACCTGCTTAGTCAGATGGGTTCGCAATGATTTCGCAAACCACTCTGTCCCCTTTGACACACCTGGATATATATATATATAATTTGAAGGCTGCACACACCTGTATGACTTGTATACTACCACACTATATTAGCATCTAGGAAATAGACCACAGACAACTAGATGGTAGATAAAGTAAGTATATTATAGCAAGGTAGAATAAACACAATACACAAACCAATAAACAGGTCAGAGAATGTGTTAGGATGCATTAGACTAACTCATGGGAATATTAGGCTCAACTATGATAATAAGGCTGAACCAAATTAAACTGGTATACACAGCATTGATATAAACCGCATCAATTGTGAAAAGCAGAAATGGCACAAAGAAAAGTCTCACTTTAATTCTTGGCAATAACTATTTAAATTGTGTCCTCGAGTGCAAACACACACCCCTAAGAGTGGGAGGATGTACATGTTCCTAATAGGGGTACCCTGGGGATGGCTGTAAAATACCTGGCACCTAATTAAAATATTATAAATACCTTTTCTCATCAGCAGTTATAGCAGTCTTGTGACTTCAGCAGAGCACTGGTTAAAGCTTGTAGGAGGAGTTTTATTTCTGCTCTAGGAGGAATTGAAACCTCTGACCCTCTGTCTGGATAGTGCAGATTGGCCCCGTGCTGATCACATGCACTCTCCCAAGAAAAAAAAAACCTCTCTAGCAATTCACACCAAACTGAGCATGTGCATGTGACTATGGATTCAGTCCGTATCAGGTGGACATTTCTACAAGAGGAGGGGCAGAGAAGTCAGGATCAAACAGCCTTTTTAAACAATGCAGAGGATTAACCCCTTAGGTTCCACAATGAGTATAACAAGCATACTTTACTGCATATACAGACTGATTATACTGTTGTGGGTTTAGTAACACTTTACGGCTCGATTCACACTATTGTGGGCCGTACGGCCTGTGTTTCCTCTGGCACAGCAGCACATGCATGCACCTTTTTGAAAAAGCAGCCACAGGGAAACTACATGGTTTTTTTGACCATGCAATTTCCTTGCAGTTCCCACACCCTCAATCACGCTGCAGTCTGTGATGCCTCGGAGTGCCATTCAGAATGAATGGCATTCCCGTGTGTCTCGTGAGAGCACTGCGATTCGGCTGTGGGTGGTTGTGCGTGTGGAAACAGGTGCGATTCCTGCACCCGAAACCAGCCCACAAGTGTGAACCTAGCCTCAAGGTCAAATATGGTGTAGTATAGGCAGGGGCGGACTGACCATTTGGAAACTCGGGCACTGCCCGAGGGCCCGAGGTCAGTAGGGGGCCCCATGAGATGCCACTGGTACCTTTTTCATAGTCTTTTTTTAGTTTTGGCAAGGACACAGGGGCCCCATGATCCCCTATTGCCCGGGGACCCCATGAGTTGTCAGTCCACCCCTGAGTATAGGTCATTCTTTCTGCTGCTCATTATGTTAGCATCCTCCCCACAGGACCTCTTGAATGCTATGGTGCTGATTTTCAATCAAGCACTATATTTCAGGTAATAAGAACAATCAATCTGATTTGCTCATCACATATAGAAGAAGTGAACAGACAGAGAAATGTATAGCACAGGGCAGCATCCCCATTTAATAGATGACCTAGTTTAAGAGCTTGTTAACTCAGCCAGACGCAAATAAAAAAAAAAGCGTGAATATTTTAAACAATGTTCTGAAATCAAAACAGTTTAAATGATCATAAATCTAAGAGTTAACACTAATACAGTCAGATTTATTACACAGGTAGGAGTTTAAAAATACATATGAAAATTATTATAATTTATCACACTAAGCTTTGCAATGAAACATCATGATATAGTAGTCCTTCTTAATCATTTTCAGTTCTATTTATGTGAAAGTCTTTTATTTTATTTTAGAACCATTTCTGTTATCAATTTTAAAAAATACTCAACATGGTAGGCTAAGAAAAAGACTATAATCATAATATCAGAACATACCTGCTTTAGACTGCAAGCCCTGGGTACCAGCCAAGCCTGGGCGATGACCATATGTAAGTTCATACATCACTCCCATGCTCTTCGGGGGAAGGTTGGCCTTTTGCCCCTCTACACCTGACCTTTTTCTTACCCACTTGGCTTCATTGGGTAAGTTTTGAATATTCCATCCTTCCCAGCAGTTTTGCATTATAATAGTAATGATATATTGGTATGTATATTATAATTGTATTTCTGCAGAAGTGTGTCATCCGAGAAACATGTTGAGATTGCCTGACTATGTATTTGTTACTATCATGTATTAACATCAATATGTCATTGGAATATACTGCTATGGGAACAATGGTTTAGTCGTGAGGGAACTATTGGAGCAAATTTTGTAAGCTTTTAAGGAAGCTTTAATGACAATACAGCCTCTGGCAAAAAATATGGAATCACCACTCTTGGAAAATGTTCATTCAATTGTTTACTTTTGTAGAAAAAAAACTAATCAAAGACATGCCTCAAAACTATTTTTATTTAACGTTCCAACCTTCTGGCTTTAAGAAACACTTAAAAAAATAAAGTAAACTGTCGTCAGTTGCAACTGTTTTTGCAGATCAAGCAGAGGAAAAAAAGACATTTGGCTTTTACATTTATATTGTGTTGTAATATCCTTGATGGTAAAAAGAAAGTCCATTTACCTCGCAATAGTTTATTATTTAGCAAACCGTATTTAGTGAAAAAACTGGTCAGAACCTCATAAAAGAAACTTGCACTAAGAGCCGCGTGGGTATCAATAACTACAACTTACAACTTACAGTATGAGTGCAATGTTAAGTGGGGAGGGGGGCATTAGTGGTAAGATGAGGGGAAAGGGAAGATATTGGTGCTAAGTTGGAGTGGGGATTGGTGCTTAAGTGGAGGGGGGTAATGTGTCAATTGGGGGGAGAGGGGAAACAATGGTACTAAGTGGGGGGGGGGCACTGCTGCTCAGTGGGGGTGAGAGTGACACTAGTGCTAAGTGAGGGGAGGGGGAAATTGGTGCTAAGTGTTGGGAGACAAGGAACCTTTATGCTACTTGGGGATGGGGAGGGCCATCAGTGCTAATTAGGGGGATGGGGGGACATTTAGGATAAGTGGGGAAGAAGGGAGACCTTTGTGCTAAGTGGGGGGCATTAGTGCTAAGTGGGGGGCACTGTTGCTAAATTGTGGCAGAGGGGGGACATTGGTGCTAAGTGAGGGAGTGGGGGTCTTTGGTGCTAAATGGGAGAAGAGGGGGGAATTGGTGCTAAGTGTGCAAAGAGTGGGGCCATTGGTGCTAAATGGTAGGTGGAGACATTGGGGATAGGTGTGGAGAGAGGGAGGCCATTGGTGCTAAGGGGGGGGGGGAAAGGTATTTGTACTAAGTGGGGCTGTTGATGCTCTATGTATGTGTGCAGTGTACATTGTGTGAGTATAGTGTGCTTTCTGTGACTGTACTGTGCACACTGAGTGTCACATACCATGGTGCACTTTGGTATCCCCAGAGTACTTGATAAGGTTGAGAAGATCCTGGAGATGTCCATTACAGGCAAGCTACAGCAGTACACCCATCTCTAGAACAGCAGGGGAGAAGAGATCTGAGCAGCATACTGCATGAACTGGACATGGAAGCGGCTCAGTGTCCCAGGACCGACAGCCAATAGAATGCCAGGGAAGTGTGTGCTGACTTTACACTGCCAGAGATGGCTAATGGTAGTGCAGGGCTATGGTAGGCCATAATATGACACATTAGTAGCTAAGAACAGCAATCACACTGTAGGATATACCACTATTCCACCCTCTCCTCTTCTGTCATGTGCAGGGAGGGTTTTGCATACTGCCAGCGCTGGGAGAGTGCTATCACTCATAAATTCAGAAGCAGGGCTTCTCTGTTTATAAGTGACAGTAGTGAGCAGCAGAGTGAGGGGCCTGCACCAGAGATTCTGGCTGAAAAAAAAAGCTATGCACCTCTCTGCCATTCTTGCTGGGCACTGTTGACAAGCGGTGCAGCAGCACTTGGTACATGAACAGGATGCTCTGGGGGGGGGGGTTGAACCCCCCTGACCCCCCTTCCTTATCTACGTCCCTGGGTAAATATCAATATTTATTTAGTTTAGTTTGGTTGTTCTATCAAAGTATTGTTATTGACTTGAAAGAAAAGAGATTGAGGCAGTATTAACCCCCTTGGCGGTATTCCCGAGTGTAGCTCGGGGTTAACTTTCAGTACCAGAAGCGGTAACCCTGAGCTACACTTGGGATTACCATGCAGCATTGCTCAGGGATTCCCTCCAGCACTTACCTTATCCTGCGCTCACGTGATGTCCCCCCTGCAGCGTCCCCGGCCATCTCCTCTGGCCGATGCTAGCATCCGTCTTCCAGGTTACGTTCCCTGCAAGCGTTGTGACATATGGGGGACGGAACCAGTGGGAAATTCGAAAATTTTAAAAGTGACATTCACTCAATACGCTAAAATCTCATAGTATAACATTACTGTATCAAACCATTTCACATTTTGTCCCTAGTACTTTGTCCTGTGCCCTGCCTGCATTTTTACTGTTCTTTCTGCCTGGAAACTAAGAAAAGTCCATGGCGTCCAAAAAGCGTCCCTTTAGGTCAAAAGAGGTTTTAGACCAGCTAGAGAACAGCGATAGTAAATCAGAACTACTTGCAGAATTGAGTGATAATGATTTGTGGGGAAATTTGTCATCAGACACTGAAAACGATTTTGCGACTAAGCTCAGTGATGTGCGAACTTGGCGCTCTATTTCAAATTTCAGTGTCTTTGGTTTGAATTAAATTTATTATTATTATTATATTATTATTTTTTATGATTATTTATTATATTATAATTTATGATTTCGTGTTTCAAATTTTATCATACCCGGGATGTTTACTAGACCTATACGGGGTTAACTGATCATACAACCTATAGTGATCCGCTGGATCAGCTTCAGCGGTTTGCAGCCTGTAAGGGGTTAACTGTGGTAGCTCTGTGCTAAAGTCGGAGATTGGCGATCGGTTTCTTCGGCCTGAAACCAGCACATGCGCAGTTGCTTCAGGGGATGCATATCTTCACGTGTTGGGGATACTCATTTTACCACTACACCGGGGGGGCAGCTGTCACTGTGCCGGGAATCCAGGATCACCCCAATAACTGGCCAGAACCTTCACAGAGCTCAGAAACTCTGCTGGCATCCTGCTCCTGCACCCCCTGTGATGGTGTCACCCGGAGCGGCTCGCACCCCCGAACCCCCCTTGGGACACCACTGAGCTGAAGTTAGAAGCTGATTGGCTACCATGCACTGTTGTACCAGATTACGAGTGCTCCAGTGTTAGTAAATCTACCCCTCTGTGTTATTGAGATAAGGAAAGATACAGTACGGTGAGTTTTGTCATTGTAGGACAGGAAGTGTGGATCACAGAATGAGAATATAGGAAAAAAAGCCTGAAAAAAATAAAACAAATTCAACCCCTAACATCTAATGAGTGGTAAACTGCAATGTATTCAATTTTGTTCTTGAATTTAGATGCACTGACATATTTATAGCTTGGGAGATCGATATGTATATATAAGCTACACATATACCAACACCCCCATATTTCCCATGGTGGTCATATCACAGGCAAACAAGCAGTAAGTGGCTTCTTATGTTTCCAGGCAGCTCAGAACACCCTAGCCTTCTATCACTATGAGAGACAAGCACATTATCAATGCATAGGCTTTGCCCGCTAGACATCTGAGCAAAACGCTAAGTAGTGGCAGACACAGTAAAACAAAGAGGGAAATTGTTAAAATAAAGGACCCTATAAATATTTAATGACATTAGTGACATTATGAGACCCGGGCTCAAAATATTTGTAATAGCGCAATTAACTAAAGGCACATTATCTGGCTAGTATCGGTTCAGTATTTACTTACAAATGATCCCGCAGGGGATTAATACTGTCCTATCTAGAGAGGAAAAGATGCAATCCACTTCTAAATTTTTAATTTTTTAATTTAAATGCCGTATTCTAAGCAGAGCAAGTCATTAAAAGTGTATGAAGCACAAAAAACCCAGTGCATCTAGTTATAGCACTATTGATGTATGTTGTAATTACACTGCTGTACAAAATACATTGCTTTCATGGTAAACTATTGTTATGAGCAGGGGATTTTAATGTTTCCGCACATAACTTATGATTGGTATTGCTTAAGCAGTGTAAAATCATTTATACAGCGCATGTAAATCTCTCTAGGGAATGCAGGTGCGGAATACATAATTTACTTTTTGAGCATTAAAATTTTTATGTAAAATACCAGAGTTATATAATCATAAAGTGTTGTGCTGGAAAGACAGATTTACAGAGTTATAAGCTGTGAATGTTGTGATAGCGCCATATTTTACTGCACCTTCAAAGGAAGGATTGCTGAAATGGACTTTTTATCTTCAGTGCGTTATCTTTAAGACATATGAAAATAATAATCTTGGATGGTTTATACTGTATTTTACACGACATTACAGTTTTCATGCCGGAAGATTACAGAAGACAGAGACTTTTTTTTTCACCAGAGGTTTAACGCTGTGTTAAGATGCAGAGTGCTTCCAATTACTGTATAGTCAGCCAAGCGATAATGGTAACGCACATTCATCAGGAAAATGATACATGAAAATCAGAAAAAATGCAAAGAAAAACAAAAGATTTGGATTGTTGCAGGCAAAAATCAAATTAGTAGAATGGTGGTATTATATTCTGAATTGTTATTTACTTATCTATACTCATTGAACTTCCTTTGCAGTGCCTCCACAATTGGTAAACAGCCACCATGATTCAATAGCAAGGTTGCTGTCTCAGTGTTTTTCAAGCTCGCCTAGAGTTTGCAAGATTGAGCTCTTTTGACCTCCCTCACCTTACATTTGGTCACTAAGACTACCAATAAGAAGGCACAGGAGGCAAGGGAAGACCAGAGCTTGACCTTTCTAGCCCTGGTCTGTGTTTTCATGAAATAAAACCTTAGTTCTCAGTTCTCGGTTGCTTTAGAATCGACCTAAAATAACCTATATGTGCCCATAGGTTCTGCTATTGCATTGAGTCGACAGTTTACCAAGAAAGTACTACAGTGTTCCGTTAAAGGATTTTGCAGAATTGAAATCAAAATTTTAAAAAACACTTATGCAGAGGTACAATTTATTGTGTGAGTCTAGCCACAGCCTTGTTGGGTAAGGATTAGATCCTCTGTTTTTTTTATTGAAATTTCCTCACATGCTGTTAGGAATTCCCCCTTTCCTGGAATCCTTATATTCTTATTTCTTATATTTTCTTTGTGCTGCGCAGCGTCTGGGTGTGGCACGGGCTCGATCGCGATCGGGCAATCAACATAACCAACACTCAAGTAGGATACAGGAAGATTGCAAAGTTTATTACGTACACAACAGTTTATAAAGGCAAAAACCACAAACCCAAATTATCCAATAGTAAGACAAACTTAAATTATCCAATAGTATAGCGTACCTTTAACTTCTACCCAGATACTAGACAAGGTGCACCTTTTCTTAAACTGTTAAAATGTTAAACCTCAGTCAGTACATCCTGCCATTTTTGGCTGTGTTCCCAGATCTCTTATCTGAACATCTATCTATGTTTGCTACGATATTTTGAAGACACCTGCAGTCTAGCGTTCTTCCTGTAACATTTTGCGGTTGTACTTGTTACAATTAAAATTTTCCATATAAGCTCGACAATAATGCTGACATTTCTTTACTTAAGACATAATAATTTCATCTACTTAAAGCATCACTCTAACTCTTATCACAATGCAAGCATAATGAATACAAAATGGTATACCTGAATCAATAGCCCTAGCGCATATTCCCACAACCCCCTCTTTGATCATATTGAACCTTTGTTCAACATGATCACTCAGAATACCACACCTCCTCTCTGGATTGTCCAAACAAAGCAAGTGTGGAGCCGCCTGTTGGAGAGGTGGAGTCTGGGCTCTTGTGCTTAACTGCTAGCTTCATAGTTTTACCCACTCCCCATATAGCAAATTTTAAATAAATAAAAATTGCAAAAAGAAGTGCTAGTGTATAAAGTGCAATTAATTATTTTATAAATCTTTGGAATACCCCGGTACCACTTCCGAATATTATGGCACCTTCCATTATTTGATTGGTTGTCAGACGAAAGGGGGTCCTCTGTTATCTTGGAATCCCCTTTGTCCTGAGATTCATCTTCCTCCGGGTCTTGTGGCCTTTGGGATGTAAGCTGTCTATGTCTTATAGGATTCTTTCATTTGTCATCAGTAAGTCTCATTTGGAACTGAAAATGTGCACTAAGTGGATGAGGTTCATTCAGTGTCTTAATAGATGGATCTTCTAGCATACTGATCATATGTATGTTAACAGTCTCGGTTATGTATAACCCAATGTCTGTGGGTCAGTGGGATGCAATGGGGTGGGGTATCCATTCATCTAACAGGTAAAAGTGTGCTGTTGTGCTGGGGGTATCAGTATCAGGAGTTCTGGGGTGGGATGTCGGGGGGCATAGAAACTGTGTTCTCTTGTTCTGGCGAACCTCTTGGGGAGTCCTTCATCTCCAGGTATTTCTTCAACCTCGATGCATGTATCCATTGTGGAGTCTGGTCAGTTAGAACTGCTGTTTTGGCGACTTTAAGGACTTCAAATGGGCCTTGACAAATGGGTCCCGTCTTTTTCCTTGCAGCCAGTTGTTTGATCAGGACTTTGTCACCAGGCAGGAATGGATGAGTGGGATCTGTGGAAAGAGGAGGACAGGTGACAGACACCTTTTCTTGGTTTTCAGATAACACACTTACCAGATGTTTTACGTATTCCTCCTGTAAAGCAGAAAAGTTAGTTTCGTCACCTGGGGTTTGGCAGTCATTTGGTGGTCTACCTATCAGTATTTCATATGGGGAAAGTCCAGTCTTTTTATTAGGGGTGGTCTTTTTGGTAAAGAACTGCGGGGAGATATAACAGCCAGTTCTTTAAATTTCCCCCTGTGGCTTTCTTCAGTCTGTCTTTTATTGTCCTGCTCATGAGTTCTTGAAATCGTGCATAAACAATGCCATGTTGTGTGTGGGTGTGGATGACTCGGCTGCTTCCTTTGCTGCTCTGTCTGCTAAATTGTTACCTCTGGCTAACGGATCATGTTATAATCATGTACTACCCCAAATGCATATCTGCTGTCAGTGTAAATGTTCACTCTTTGGTCAGCAAAAAGTTGACAGGCGCGCGTTAGTGCGACTAACTCAGCTTGCTGGGCTGAATTAGCATGAAGCGGTTTGGCTTCAATGATTATGTCTGGTAGCATCACTACAGCATAACCCGTTTGGTAGGTATGATCATCTGGTCTGACACAGCTGCCATCAACAAAAACATCTATACTGCCCGATTGGGGTATGTCCTTTGGATCATCTCTGGGTGAAGTATTGTCTAACACCATTTCCTCACAGTCATGTAGAGTGGGTATAGTCACCATTTCTCCTCCCGTCTCACCCAAATTTAGCAGCATGTGTAGCAACCTAAGCACCGGAGCCGTTTCCGGACAAGTCTTAAACTGCAAGTTGGCAGTGCTAAGATTACTTCATATCCACTCGGTCTCTGTGCTGTCATGTGCTGTGTCGTCATATTGTGCACTAGCGCTGCTATTGAATGTGTAGTGTATAACACAGTCGGTGATCCCTGTGTCAGTTTACTTGCATCCTTTACAGCCATTGCACAAGCAGCCATCGCTTGAAGGCAATGAGGCATGCCCAAAACCACACAAGGCAACTTCTTGGAAAGGTAAGCCACTGGTCTATTTTTCCCACCGTGTTCCTGTGTGAGTACGGCTGCAAATGCGTCCGCTGACACTACACTGTAAAGCTGAAACTCCTTCTCATAGTCCGGTAGTGCTAAGGCTGGGGCATTAGTCAGTGATCTGATCAGTCTACCAAAAGCTTCCTTCCTCTCCGGGGTCCACTCTATCTGTTGTGGGGCCTCTTGTTTTGTTGTATCCCTGAGGATCGAATCATAGTGGGAACAGTCAGGTATCCACTGCCTGCAATACACTATTGACCCAAGGAAGGACATCATTGCAGCCTTGGTTGTTGGTAGTGTGAGGGACATTAGGGCTTTTACCCTGGCTGGGGAGACAGACCTGTCTCCTCCTGAAATCAGGCAACCCAGGTATTCCACCTGTTCCTGTACCCATTGTATCTTCTTTCTTGAGGCCAAATGGCCCTTTCCGGCTAGGTAATCTAGCAAGTGTCTTGAGTCTACCTCACAGTCTTCATGGCTGACCATTAGGTCGTCTGCGTATTGGAGTAAGGTGGATCCCCTCTTTGGCTCCCAACTGTCTAAAGATGCTTTCAATACCATTGAGAAAGCAGCAGGACTATCCCCATAGCCTTGAGGAAGACAAGACCAGGTCAACTGACCACCGTCCCATTGAAAAGAAAACATGTTCTGGGCAATTACTTCAACCGGAATGCTAAAGGAAGCATTGGAAAGGTCTATTACAGTGTAGAATCGCGAGCTGCTGGGAATAGCCCCAAAAATTGCCGTGATATCTGCTACCAATGGAGGTAGGGGAATAATTGTTCCTTCCTGAGATCCTGGACTAGCCTCAATGAACTATCTGCTTAATTAATAGGTGTGTTCCAGGGACTTATTGTCGGTCTGAGAACACCCATGTCAGATAAATTTGTATGGCTGGTCTTATACCCTCTATCTTTTCTTCAGACAGGGGATACTGTTTTTGAAAACAAGGGACCGCGTCCTGTTTTAAGTTTGGCTTGTAAGGGGTGCAATTTACAAAGTCTATTGCAGTTTTGTCCTCCGCCCAAATTGGGTGGGAGGTCAGGTCATTTGGTAGAAGTATGTAAAGTCCTATATGAACCTTTCTCTTTGGATTAGTCAGTTCACTCATCTTAGTCTTAGCTGTCAGTCTTCCTTGATTGTCAAATGTTATGCTGATCATGAGCTCAGACATTAATTCTCTACCCATCAACGCAACCGAGCACATGGGCAGGACTGCAAAGGTTAATTTTGCTGAGTATGTCATCTGGGGTTAGGACACAAGAATTTAAGATCCTTAATCCCACTGGTAAGGGTACCTGTACCTTTGTGTCCCCTACTGTAATCAGTGGAAGTGTTATGTTTGATTTCTGTTCTTTTTTTGTTTTCTGTTCAACCATTGCAAGTTTGTCTTCTGCTGCTATCTGTTCTACTGTTTCATCTGCCTTCCTTTGATCAGTCAAACTTTTCTCCTTTCTGCTAGATTCATCTAATGCTTTCTGGCGTTCGGCTTCCCTTTCTTCTATTTGTTCCCTCTCCCTCTCCTTCTTCTCTCTCCACCTTTGATACTCTTCCTCATCCTCCTTTCTCTGTCCGTCTTTCTCTACTGCTGTCCCGATAACCACTGCAGTTGTCAGTGAACCCAGATCCGGATAAATATTCAACGGATCATTTGTTTTAGGCTTTTCATGGTCTGTCTCCTTCTCCGCTGAGTATAATACATAGGGCGGGGGTGCAGTCGGAGTAGGTGGGGGTGGCAGGTCAGGTATGAGGACACTATTGTCATAGGCTGGAGGTACTGTCTTTTTCACATATATGTGGGAAGTCACAGGAAATGTAAGTGCCTTTTCCCATTTTTTAAAACATTTTATCATATAATTTTCCCAGACACCGGGGGGGGGGGGGGTAA
This sequence comes from Staurois parvus, assembly GCF_062004578.1. Classification (NCBI taxonomy): domain Eukaryota; kingdom Metazoa; phylum Chordata; class Amphibia; order Anura; family Ranidae; genus Staurois; species Staurois parvus. Next base: position 6,983,718 of record NW_028317797.1, on the reverse strand, counting down.
TTATGTTTTGGATGTACCCCACAAATTTTCTTTACCTCCTCCCACTGTTGCTCTGAGCCAGGACCCGCCGGGGCCAAACAACTTATTTCAAGTTGGCTTGCTCTTTTCCTCACCAATTCCCAAAATGGGTCTACATAATATTCCCCACAGGTGCCTGCTATATACATGTAAGGACATGGTTTTGTCTGCTCACCTTCAGACTCATCCTTGCCCAACTTATTTCCCATGTCTACTTATCAATTAGAAAACAATTCGATAGAAAATGAATACAATAGATCTGATCATCAATATACACATAGACAGTGAAATCAACATTCATTAACACGGGGTAATTATATAGCTTCTATATACAATATATCAGTAAAAATCATGAGACTGCAGACAATATGGACACCAGTAACGCGTTACTCTTGCAATACGCTTAATTTCTTACTTCAAACATTTAACAAACAATTATCCACAATACAACGTTGCTTTTATATACAATTAGCACCGGCACACCTCAGACATTTCCCTAAAAACGGAACTTAGCTCCGTTTTGTATTTCCCTGCCTCTTTTATCTCTTTTCCTTTATATTTCCTGTACAGTCTGTACAGTCTAAACTGTCACAGAACTGATAAACCAGCGGAGAACGAGCCTTCCCGCAGTTAAAAATAAAAACCTTTATATACGGCGCGAGACAGAACTCCGCCTTTATGTAACACTAAACTCATAAAAATAAAAACCTTTATATACGGCGCGAGACAGGACTCCGCCCTTATGTAACTCATAAAAATAAAAACCTTTATATACGGCGCGAGATAGGACTCCGCCTTTATGTAACTCATAGAGATAAAAACCTCTTTACGGCGCGAGACAGAACTCCGCCCTTATGTAACTCATAAAAATAAAAACCTTTAGTTACCTTTACAATACACTAAACTACTACTTCAGTTTCACTATACATGAGACGTCACCGTATCCAGAGCAGGCAATATCATAATATATCAAAGGTATATTGAAACGATATTACTCACCCGGATTAGCGGGACCCCACTTCTGGTACCAGCTGTTAGGAATTCCCCCTTTCCTGGAATCCTTATATTCTTATTTCTTATATTTTCTTTGTGCTGCGCAGCGTCTGGGTGTGGCACGGGCTCGATCGCGATCGGGCAATCAACATAACCAACACTCAAGTAGGATACAGGAAGATTGCAAAGTTTATTACGTACACAACAGTTTATAAAGGCAAAAACCACAAACCCAAATTATCCAATAGTAAGACAAACTTAAATTATCCAATAGTAAAGCGTACCTTTAACTTCTACCCAGATACTAGACAAGGTGCACCTTTTCTTAAACTGTTAAAATGTTAAATCTCAGTCAGTACATCCTGCCATTTTTGGCTGTGTTCCCAGATCTCTTATCTGAACATCTATCTATGTTTGCTACGATATTTTGAAGACACCTGCAGTCTAGCGTTCTTCCTGTAACATTTTGCGGTTGTACTTGTTACAATTAAAATTTTCCATATAAGCTCGACAATAATGCTGACATTTCTTTACTTAAGACATAATAATTTCATCTACTTAAAGCATCACTCTAACTCTTATCACAATGCAAGCATAATGAATACAAAATGGTATACCTGAATCAATAGCCCTAGCGCATATTCCCACACATACTATCACAGAAACAACAGTTCCGTCAGACAGAAAATGCGCTAAACTCTCTGACTGCAGATATTTCCCCTGACTGAGCTAAGGACAGCAGTAAAACCCAACATGGGTTGTTATCATTTGCCATCTATCCAAACCTAAAAAAAATCTGGACAGAACAATTAATAGCTTCTACACCACATCAGACCAGCTAAAAAGCTTGGCCAAAGAGCAAAATGTAGATCTGGCCCTGAACTTGCCTGATCTGCCCAGTGCAGTTTGTGTTACCAAAGCAGTGTAGAGGAAAGCTGTCACACAGCAACCAGAGAACCTGTGCAGAAATGCATCTGTCCTCACATAGTAAAGCAATTCTTTACAAGGACAAAGAAGCATGGTGAGGCTCTACTATCATTTACCCTAGCTATATTGCAAGACATGACACATTCTTTTGGAAAAGGAAGCAAGGAACCTGGAAAAAGAAGACATATTAATTATGCACCTATTCTTTCTGATCTAGGAAGTGTACCCCTTACCCAGAATCAGAATATCGTCTGATATCCCACCCAGAAAATATTTTTTAGTATAGTAAATAAAACAATTTTAAAGGGTGCAATAGAAACAGTATGATATCAGTACTTTTCCACACCCATGACACAGAACAGGGTGGCTGTCTCCCCATCTGTCTCAAAAGCAAATAAAGTCCCCAGAGAGAAAATGTTTTAGAAATATAAATTTAATTTTTTTGAAAAAATAAAAAGTTTTAACTGAAAATGGACAACTATTGTAACAGGTTTTGAGTGACTGCCAAGGGCCTAGGACCTTAAAAGGTGGTATATTTCTCCAACAAAGCACTTAGCTAAGGAACCTTTTCATCCTCCAGTGATTAAGTGCCCTTGATTTATTAGTTTCAGGTCACTCATGGAAGTCCCTTCACCACCAAACTCTACATCTACTGCTATGAAGAATGGACTACAAAGCCTCACTACTTTACCAGTGTTCTTTTTATGGTAAACAGAATTGTGTCCTCTAACATGATAATATGAAATATGAGTTGTTAATCATTAATTTGAGTCAAGGGAACTAAATTTGCATGGGTCTCTGAGACAGGCTAGAGAAAAGTGTAAAAAAAACATTGCAGGCTATTCACTCTCCTTGCACAGGGCATATTTGTAGGAGGTATAACTGAAACCCTTTCCTCTGATTGTAGGAGACCTGCCTACAAGCTAGAGAAAGGACACTTGCTGGGTGTCCGTCAGCCGTAGTCAGAGAGAAGACATGTCCTCTGACCTGTGAGAAAACTGAGCCTTGTGATGTGACCAAGATGTTAGTTCCCTACCCTGCTATGAAAAGAATATGTGCAGGATGATGAAATGTAAGGTGGGATAGTTTAGTAGATTTATTGGGTACCGCATTTCACATTTATATGCCATGGTGAAATACCTACCTAGAAGGAGGTAAGAGGAAAGACCCCTTGTGTTCCACAGGCTAGTGAATTCAGGTGCACTTCAGTGACCATTACTCTTCTCCTACATTAATGACTTTCTGAGCAAAGGTATCTTTTTTAGGTTACAGGCTAACAAAGCAGCCAACTAGCTACTTCTAAAGCTCCCCCTCCCCAACTTGTTTAAAAACTGTAAATAAAATAAAAATTAAATACTGTAACTCCTTTCCATCACAGGATGTTCTCAGTCTTCCCAGCGTCATTCCACCCAGAAGACTGAAGACATCTTGTGAGTGCATGGCATCATGTTCCCACCCCTGAGGGGACATCATCCCGCTTTAATATACATTCATGAAGATTGCAGTGCGGATGTTATCACAGAAAAGGCATAGAACGCGTGTGTGTGTGAGGGGGGGGGGGGGAGGTAGTTGGGGAAAAGGGGTTGAGCCTTAGAGGGACCAGTGATCTGGTCTACATTGTGCAAACACAAGGAAATGTGGAAATGTCTGAATTATCTTCATACAATTTTTGTGTGATTTTATATAATAATTTCAAAAGCATTACCTCAGTAACAGTGACATGTTTATTTCTACAGGCATAACATGTCAAAACATTTTGATTTTTACTGACGTCTTCTATAAAGAACCCAATGGATGGGTCCATTTAAATTTTTACCGACAACTTCTATAAAGGACCTGAAGTATGGCACATCATAAAACACCATTTATGATTTCAAAAACAAAAACCTGCTTGCTCCTGCAATATTTCTGCATTTCCATAAATATTACATCACTATTTTATAGAAAAGAAGATTAGGCAGTAAATTGCTTTTTGCAACAGAATAGTTCCAGTTTCTTTTGATACAGAAAGATATGTCATATTAATTGTATATCAAGTTATAAGAGGAATCTATTTCTCTTGTTTTTTTGTTCATATATTTTCACCAAGTGAATTTATATTTCCCTTCGGTTTTATTCCCCTTTTATGAGCCATCTGCTTTCTGATTGGTTTAAGTAAAATCTGCATTATAATAAGCCTCAACCAGCTGTTTTTGGCTAGTAAAGGATAGCTTTATCTGTAAATAAAAGGCTGCAATTTAGCAATTGCTTGAGTGACGCATACGCACTTTGTTATGTTGAAAAGGACTTAACTTGTTTACACCGCTGGCACATAGTTTTATCACCAGCTTTTCGTTCATTTACATTATACTGTGCCTAGCAGCAAAATACGAATTTGAATACATAAAACATGGATGGAAATCGCTTTGTCTCAGTTTGCAGATAGCTTTCCTAAAGAAGAACAGTGAAAATAATGAAAATATGTCACCGGTGTAATAAAACACATCAGTTTCTGTACATTATAAAATGAAGTAGCTTGTATTAAAGTACATTTGTCATGAAAAACCATGAAGGCTCCTAGTCCTCGTCTTCTGAAAATGCTAGTTGTTTTGCTGTCATGCTAATCCTCTTTTTTGAATGATTTCTGAATTACAGGTTCAGAAGCATGTAGATCAGGAACAACAGGGGAAAGTCTGAAATCCACATCTGCATACTTGTTTTGGTTCTCTGAGTGTTAAAGTGGGAGGATCTGTGTGAAAGCCAGATAGCTAACATTTTCAGAAGAGGAGGTTAGAAAAAAAAAAGAACCAGAATAAACATGCAGATAAGGAATTCTATGTTTCCTCTGCTCTTCCTGATCTACATGCTTTTAGTTAAATGATTCATTGTATTAAAGTCAACATTACAGCAATTCAACTGGTATTTTCAGAAGGGAGACAAGAATTGCGCTCAATGTATTTATCTCATAATAAGTCTACTTTAACACTTAAGGTGTTATTAAACCCACAACAGTAAAATCAGTCTGTATATGCAGTAAAGCATGCTTGTTATACTCACTGTGGAACCTAAGGGGTAACTCCTCTGTATTGTGTAAAAATTATGTTTGATCCTGACTTCTCTGATCCTCCCCTTCTTCCAATGCTTCCCTCTTATCTCCTGATAAGACATATCATGTGGAGACACTGCACATGCTCAGTTTGGTGTGTATTGCTAGAGAGTTTTTTTTTCTTATGAGAGTGCATGTGATCAACACTGCCCAGAGGTCAGGGGTTCTGCATCCTCCTAGAGAAAACTCCTCCTACAAGCTTTAACCAGTGCTCTACTGAACACGGATAGAAGTCACAAGACTGCTCTAACTGCTGATGAGAAAAGGTATTTAGTAGTTTACCTTTACTAAAATAATTGCATTTCCATGTTCTGTGTACTCTTGGAGACCAGATATAGTGAATGCAGGGTCCTGGGTTTAGTAACACTTTAACCATTCTATTTGACATTCCTTAACCACTTGGCAACTGAGCTATAGCAGAATGACATCCTCCCAGAACGCGCCCTCCCGTGCACCGCCAGCGATCTTCATGATCGCTGTGTCCTACGGACACAGCTGACCATGTGATGTGGTAAAAGGCCAATCACGCTGTCACTGCATGCAGAAAAGTACTGCCGATAACCAGCAATTGTCAGAGAAATGAGTGGCACTGATCATCAGGGCACTGATGATCAGTGCCCAGCAGTGGGGCGCACCAGTGCTGCCCACCAGTGCCCAGCAGTTCCATTCATTAGTGCCCAGCAGTGCAACCCACTTGTTCTCATCAGTGCCCAACAGTGCCACCCACCTGTGCCCAGCAGTGTCACCCACCAGTGCCCAGCAGTGCCCCCATCAGTGCTGTCCAGTAGTGTAGTTCATCAATGCCCAACAGAGCCACCCAGCAGTGCTGCCCAGCCATGCCACTAATCAGTGCCCAGCAGTGCCATCAGTCAGTTCCATCAGTCAGTGCCACCCATCAGTGCTGTCCATCAGCACTGGCTAGCAGTGCCCATCAGTGCTGCCTATCAGTGTCCATCATTGCTGCATATCAATGCAGCATCATCAGTGCAGCATCATCAGTGCTGCCTGATCAGTGCTGCCTATCAGTGCCCATCAGTGCTGCCTATCCATGCCACCTCATCAGTGCTGCCTATCCCTGCCACTTCATCAGTGCCCATCAGTGCTGCCTATCCGTGCCACTTCATCAGTGCTGCCTATCACTGCCCATCAGTGTTACGTATCAGTGCAGCCTCATCAACACACATCAGTGAAGGAGAAAAATTACCTGTTTGCAAAATTTTATAATAGAAACAAAGAAAAACATTTTTTTTTCAAATTTCTTGCTCTTTTTTTGTTTATAGTACAAAAAATAAAACACCCAGCGGTGATTAAGTACCACCAAAAGAAAGCTCTATTTGTGTGAAAAAAAATTATAAAAATTTCATATGGGTACAATATTGCATGACTGCGCAATTGTCATTCAAAGTGTGACAGCGCTGAAAGCCAAAAATTGGCCTGGGCAAGAAGGGGGTATAAGTGCCCTGTAGGCAAGTGGTTAATTATATTGCCAATTAGATGACTGGATGGTGTACCCATTACTTTCAAACTTAAAGTGAATCTAAACTTTGCCAATGCAGGTTAACTTTAATGCAGACCTCCCCTGCAACTCATACTCATTTACACAGGCGTACTTAAAGTGTCATTAAACCCAGTCTCATTACATGCTATATAACAGAGTCTGCATACTCACAAAACCACTAAAGCATTTGTTTTGTATAGAGTGAAATATACCTGCCTTCAACTGTCCTTCCCATCTTCTTTGTGTCGCAATTGCAGGCTGAGATTGTGTAGACCAGCTGGTGTCCTCTACTGAGCATGCTCATATTTCATTTCCCTTCTAAACTCTTAATTTCCTCCTTTTTCTTATCTGCACAGCCCACGACTATAGAGTCACACAAATGGGGGTATATACATAGTGGTAAATGACACTCCCCTCCCTCCCTCCTCTTCAGCGTCCTCCAATTTCTAAACAATATTGGGGCAGGATATAAATGCTGATTGATTACATTCACTAAATGACTCACAAAAAGGATTAATTTTAACATAAATCAGTATTAAATATATCAAATGTAATGGTCAATACCAGTAAAGTTAAAAAAGCAGGTGTTGTCTGAACAAAATGAAAGCATGAGGCAATCATCTTTGACTCTGCCTCTAAATATTAAAACTTGCCTTCAAGAAGATTTACTCCCCTTCCTGACCAGGCCATTTATTGCGATACGGCGCTGCATTAGTTTAACTGACAGTTGCACAGTCATGCAATGCTGTACCCAAATGACATTTATGTCCTTTTTCCCCACAAATATAGCTTTTTTTTGGTGGTATTTGATCACCTCTGTGGTGTTTACTTTTTGCGCTATAAACAAAAAAAGACCAACAATTTTGAAAAAAAAAACATAACATTTTTTATTTTCTGCTATAAAACATATCCAATAAAAACATTTTAAAAATCATATTTCTTCATAAATTTCGTCCAAAATGTATTTTGATACATCATTTTGGTTAAAAAAATCCTAGTAATTGTATATTGATTAGTTTTTGCAAAAGTTATAGTGTCTGATACAGTGATCAGTGCTAAAAATATGCACTGACACTGTACTAATGATACTGACTGGGAAGGGGTTAACATCTAGGGCAGGGGTAGACAACCTGTGGCTCTCTAGCTGTCGTGGAACTACATTTCCCATGAGGTATTGCAACATTACATAAGTGACAGTTACAGCTATGACTTGCAGAGCCATGATGGAACTTGGAGTCCTGCAACAGCTGGAGAGCCACAAGTTGCCTACTGCTGATCTAGGGTGATCAACGGGTTAAGTGTGTGCCTAGCTATGTGCTTGGTATACACTAGGTCAGTGATGGCGAACCTTTTTGAGCCCGAGTGCCCAAACTGCAACCCAAAACCAACTTATTTCTTTCAAAGTGCCAACACTGCAATGAAACCTGAATATCGAGCTTTTGGTTTAGAAAAAACAACTCGTACAGTAGTGCAAACTAATTAACAGTACAGGGATGACCAGAGACTGCGGACAGTACAGGGATGACCAGAGACTGCAGACACAGTACAGGGATGACCAGAGACTGCGGACAGTACAGGGATGACCAGAGACTGCAGACACAGTACAGGGATGACCAGAGACTGCAGACACAGTACAGGGATGACCAGAGACTGCGGACACAGTACAGGGATGACCAGAGACTGCGGACAGTACAGGGATGACCAGAGACTGCAGACACAGTACAGGGATGACCAGAGACTGCAGACACAGTACAGGGATGACCAGAGACTGCGGACACAGTACAGGGATGACCAGAGACTGCAGACACAGTACAGGGATGACCAGAGACTGCAGACACAGTACAGGGATGACCAGAGACTGCGGACACAGTACAGGGATGACCAGAGACTGCGGACAGTACAGGGATGACTAGAGACTGCGGACAGTACAGGGATGACCAGAGACTGCGGACACAGTACAGGGATGACCAGAGACTGCGGACAGTACAGGGATGACCAGAGACTGCGGACAGTACAGGAGATGACCAGAGACTGCGGACAGCACAGGGATGACCAGAGACTGCAGACAGTACAGGGATGACCAGAGACTGCGGACAGTACAGATGACTGCTGACCTTTGGGGAGGGAGGGGGAGCGGGTACCTGAATTTGACAGGTACCCGCTCTTACTTCCGCAGAGTTTTTTTTTTTATCTTACCTGTTCCTTTATCCAGCCGCGCGCTGTCTTCCCGGCTTCTGTAGTGTGAGCGCTCGTCGGACAGCCGGATGCCCAGTGCGCATGCGCGAGAAGCGCTGCGCTTTGTGATTGGTCCGGCGGCTTCTGGGATCTGTCATGTGTCCCAGGTACCGCCTTACCATTCACAAAGAGGACTGCTTCTTGCGCATGCGCACTTGGGACCCGGCTGTCACGCACACTACAGAAGCCGGGAAGACAGCGCGCCGCTGGATAGAGGGACAGGTACGGTCCCACTGCAGAGCTGAGCGGCCGGCCCGGTATTCTGACACGGCGGCGGTGGAAATACCGGACCGGCCGCTCTATATTCGCTCCATAAGACGCACTGACATTTTCCCCCCTTTTTTTGGGGAAAAAAAGTGCGTCTTATGGAGCGAAAAATACGGTATTCTCCTGGCGTGCCCACAGATAAGGCTCGGCGTGCCGGCTGTGGCACGCGTGCCACGGGTTCGCCATCACTGCACTAGGTGATACTTTTATTATGGGAAGCGATGGATCGTGTTCTCAGCTCTACAGAGAGAAATGATTCATGACTTTCCCCTGTCACAACAGTGCTATTGTCAGAGATCCCGGTCTTCGCCGCGGCATATGAATCTGCGCATGCGCGGATTACCCAGGCACATCAACATGTGGGCATTAGGACCTGGGCGTCCGCTGTGGCAATTGCGGCCGCACATGCGCACTCGCGCATGCGGGCGCGCACCTGGCACCAATGACGGTGCAGGGCGCGGTATTTAAACTGGCCAGGCAATGTCCTCATTGCCACAAGGTCTTGTTCCTGTTCCTGTGTTCCTGTAAGTGCGTTCCTTGTTGCAGACCCTGCCTGTTCTGATCTATGCTGACCTTCTCCTGCTCTGACCCCCGGCTCGTCCCTGACCATTCCTCTGCCTGTCATTACTATTATTTGGACCCTCTGTTACTGAACCCGGCGTGTGACCTGACTACTCTTTGTCTGCTGCTTCGTACCGCACCTGTCCCCACTGTTACCGACCCGGCTAGTCTGACCATGCTCACTCCTGGCAGTCATCCATCCATCCCGCTTGGACCTGGACCTGTCAGCCCCTTCACAGCAGGCTCATCCTGCGTACATACCCTCAGCGGGACCCCTCTACCATAGTTGGGGGCTCCCAGGGGTCGCCACCTGGTTCCAGTCTTGCACCAAGTCCATCCCCACCATCAGGGGCTCTGGTGAAAAGGCAGACTGGGACTTAGACTCCGCCTCCTGGGGAATCCCGTTCTGTGGACCACTCGAGATCCCGTTGGGCGGAGCCTGACAGCTATGACTATAGTGCTATGTAAAACATAGCCATGGTTCTGTTCTTCCTCCCTGATCAACGATCTGCAGGTGTCTCCGTCGGCATGCACATGCTCCAGTGTGGCAGAAGTGCAAAATGAAGTGCAAAATAATGTTTATATACATGATTTCACACAGGAATGCCACCCTGTAGCAGTAAAACTGCTATAGGGTGGAGGGAAAGTGGTTAATGTACAAAAAAAAGTACACATCAGAGGTTCAATGAGATGTATGAAGGGCTATAAAACCGTTTTTTTTATATTTATAATTTAATTTGAATTGCTCTTCTGAAACTGTTAGTCATGTGACTGGCACAGCACCAATCAGGGCTGCAGACACAGACTCATAGTGTAGAGAGCATACATCATCAGAGTAATAGAAACTCCTCCTGAAGATCAACATGCTGGCAGTCCCATTCATGTTAATTTGGACAAAGATGCTGCTTCCAATGTCACATCCATGTGTGTGGGTGTGTGTTCCCGCACTCACTGTTTTTGTTTGGGAATGTGCGCTCGCACACACCCGCATCTACAGCGATGTCAAATTGGGAGCAGCGGCTGTGTCAAAAATGACATGATTGGAACTGCCAGCATGCAGATGCACATGCAGATGTAGCACCCTCCTAGATAGATGCTAGTAATAAGTTAGATTTAGTGCTGGCTCACTGTGTTCAGTGGATCTGTGTGTATTTTTGTCAGGTAAATTACCTTGCTGTAATCATTGCGGCTGTAAATGATTAGTTGGTGTGTTCAGTGTTCCCAGTTGATGTCAGTCTGGTAACTCCATTTCCTTTCCAGAAATCAGTAGAACCGTCTGGGTTATAGGGTTATAGGTGTGGGGCTATGCAGAATGCAGCCTGAATACATATACAGCCCTGGCAATGCCAGGGAGCTGGGCCCTGAAGGATGCTGGGTAACTGTATATATCCCCTGAGCACATTGAGCTCTGGGTGTTTTCCAGTAGGAGAGAAACACAACTTGGGGGGGCCTGAATGCTGAAGCTACTGAGAGCTGACTGTGGGGCTGTCTACTGAAGATCTAGTCTGGTATCATTGAGGGAAAGTGTCTCTTGAAAGTTGGAAGGCGGCAAACAGCTCTCCCTGGATCTTTTGTACAGACTGCTGAGAGAGCTTGGAAACTTTTGGGCTGCTGCCACCCTACCCCTCAAGTGCTAGAGAGTCAGCTGTGTGTTTGCTACAGTCTACATCGCCTAATCTGCCTAGTTTTCTTGAAGGGACTCTACTCTTGCTTACTCTGAAGAGAGAATCCTGTGTGCTTTTACTGTCCTACAACAAGCCAAGTCCACAATTTAAAAAAGGTGTAAAAAGCTAGCTTTTCTGAGGTTCCAGGGGATATGTGGATAACCACAGCATGGGAAGATCCAACAACTCATCCAACCAGCAATGAGGCATGAACACAAAACAACAAATAAAGGAGTGCTTCCAACCCTGTGGAAGTCAATAGAATCACAAGCCCAGGAACAGATAAAATTGAAATTCACTTTAATATTGGGTTAAAAAGCATGACATGTAGGAGTGCCCAGACTGATACATCACCAAGCCAGCAGAGAGGAGAAACACATATTTCCATAAGCTAGAGGATGACATATGAACCTGGACCCAACAGTTAGCCCATGAGCCTCAGGACAATGGGAGGAGTGTGGGATCACTAAGATGGTGCCTCCACCGAAAGTCACGTGTCCCAGATCCAGTTGCAATGTCATACACCTGGCGAGAGACAAGGGCTGGTGAGGGCAAACTGATAGCATAGAGGAGCTCTCAAACCATGTCAAACAAAGGGGAGAAGCCTGTCATCACGATAACATGTTTCAGGGACTTGTATCTTCCTCAGATCATGATCCTATCCAAGTTCTACAAACATAAAAACAACAAAAATAACACCCCTAGACTGGTGTTTGAGGAAACAAGTGACTGTGTTCATGTGCCTGGCTGCGGGGCAATGCAATGGGAAAGAACCTGGGTAACTTTCCAGCGGCTCCTATGGGAGTAAGCACCACACCCAGAACACCTGTGCATCCCAATGAGGCAAAACATGGTCCTCCATGTGGATGAGGCCGCATTTACAAGTCCCTGGAGTCCTGACTTACCGAGGGCTATGGTCTCAACATGTGACAGTGCAGATCAGCCCAACCTTGTCAGTGAGTGAGAAACAATGTTCCTCTGTACTTGGAAGTATCAGGTTTTTCGTTTGGCCCCCAGCTCTGAACAGAGTAGTGGGGGAAAAAAGATTTATGCTGCTGGGGATAAAAGGGATTTGTAAAAATGTACAGGTTTGTTTTAATGAAACTTTATCCCTGAAATAAAATATTAAAAACAAAAAGGTTACGTGAAAGATCGGGCTTACCTTTCCCAGCACCCAAATCTAGAATCTTCGCTCTGTTACTGAGTATAGGCACTCTAAGTTTCTTCACATCCATCACCATCTTTACATTATGTGTTGGATGCCCGTGTCCCCTTCTGCACTATGTAGTTTCTTACCCTGCCTCCTTTATCACTGTTGTGTCCTGTAGTGATGTAGTGGCTGGTAGAAGGAACAAGTTCTTCTTAGAGTTGCTGACAAAGGGACCCATAATGAATCTGCTATGAGGTCCCCGACGTTTATTGAAGTGATAGACATCCAGCAGATCTCCAGCTGATGAGGGTTTACTAACTGTTGCTGACCTTGAAACTAAATATATTGAAGTTGTTTGTTCCTTTATAGACGGATTTGAAAATGACTTATGAAAATATTTCATAAATGTCCTTGAAGAAGCTCTAGAGTATAATGAATGGAAATTTCTATATAGTTTTATGTAGAAATGAAGAAATAAATAGCTCGGGGACACACTCTGGGAAGCAGACCAATTACACTGACATTGCATGGAGATAATGCGCACAAATAATTCTCAATTCAATCAGTGAGTTTTTCTAAAAAGGCATGTCATGTTTATATCACTCTGTGTGCTCGCTGCTTACTTATCTGCACTTGTTATACAGTTCCCCCAAGGGAAGGAGAGGGGTTAAAAGAAGTCTTGCTGAAATATACATAGATCAGCTAGAAAAGAAGTACTTTAAGTGGTTATAAAGTCAAATCATTTTTTACCGTAATGCATTCCCCGCTTTAAGGTACAAAATGTCCCACTACCTGTTCCTTAGACCCTCTCCTTAACACTTACCTGGCTCCTCTTTCCATCCAGCACAGTGCTGCTCTGTCTTCCTCTTCCCACAGGACAGATTGAGAGCAGTGGGAGCCATTGGCTCCTGCTGCTGTCAATTAAATGCTGTAAGCAGTGTTGTATTTAGATTTCGTGTTGCCCTAGGCAACACAAAAATTGGCTTCCCCCCACAGACATTGACCAATAACACCACAGCCCCCCACGCCCGAAAGAGCCTTCCACTACCACCAGGCAACCCCCCACCCCGGCAAGAGATAAGACACACACTTTCGTAGCTCCGGACATCCCCGGGAACAAGAGTCAGGCTCTGCATACACCATCAAGCAGCCTACAGCCTCTCTCAGATCCAGCCTCATCCCTGTGCTGTGTGTCCCTTCTTCCATCCCTTCTTTCAGAGGACAGCTCTGCCCCCCTGAAAAGTGCTGCTGCCCCCCTGAAAAATGCCACCCTAGGCAAATGCCTTGTTTGCCTAGTGGTAAATACACCCCTGGCTGTAAGGAGGGAATGGCAAAGGGGCTGTTCCATGCTATGTTTGTGTCTATGGACACATACAAAAAGTATGTGCACAAACAATAAATTATAAGTCTATTAATGTGCAAAAACAGCAGCACCCACTGACACCAGGATACATAAATATTAAAACTATTTATACAAAAAGGAGAACCAATAAAAGTTACAATCATTAAAAAATCCTAAATAGATATATAAACACACAAATGCAATAAAGCACCACCCTCTCTGATGTCCGCGGACAATGTACCTTGTGATGAAATGCATCGGATGGAGCCTAGCAGTGAAAGCACTGCTATTGCGATTTATCTGAATTTAGCTTGTGATTTGTGAGTACCTGTCTTTATTTGAAAAAAATGTTGTCTAGATTTACTGCACTATGGAGTTCCTCTTATATTTATTCCATGTGTGATACTGAATTTTGCTGGAAACTACTATTTAGAAATGTTGTGAATGACAGAAGCATCCATCCATTGCATGGAGCAGATAAGTGTAAATCTAATTTTTATTTCGGGAAATCAAGGTTGATTTTATAACCACTTTAAAGTATGTCTAAAACCAAAATTCAGGTTTTTGTAGGTTAATATCTCTATCAGGTTTTATTATTGCATGCTCTTACCCTTTACTGTTGTGTCTACAGGACAGGAAATGGGAGAAATCTCCCCAATGGGACATGGACAGCAAAAGCAAAAACAAATCGTGGTGTTATCCATCTTATACTCAAAACTATATAAAAAGCATGGACTAGATATATTTAACTTCTGTCACAAGCAAGATCATTAATGTTCTCTTACAAGCAGGGGCGGACTGACAACTCATGGGGCCCCAGGCAATAGGGGATTATGGGGCCCCTGTGTCCTTGCCCAAACTCAAAAAAAGCCTATGAAAAAGGTACCAGGGGCATCTCATGGGGCCCCCTACTGACCCCGAGCCCTCGGGCCGAGCCCGAGTTTCCAAATGGTCAGACCGCCCCTGCTTACAAGAGTTACTAATTAGAGCAGTTGCACCTCTATGTACAGGTTACCATGGGGGGGGCTGAGGCCTGGAGAAGACCACCACTAGCATATACTAATACATGCATAATTATATATATATATTTTTATAAGAATCTAATAATATAAAAATCTAGTTGCTTGTCAAAAAGCTGGAGACCCTTATGAGCATTTTCTAATTTTTGGCAGAATAGGTGCCCTGTATACATCTGATAACCTATTACAGTAAATTGATTCTTCAGAGTTTTGAGCAAAATAAGCATTTTCTTCTTACATATACAGTACACAGCATTGCAAAGACAACAGGTGGCTACCATTCAGGCTGCATTTTAATTTGATCCTCTAAAATACCTAGATTATGATTCTTTTCTGAGAAACACTGCCAAAGCTTTGTAAGTGACTTTATTTCATTAGGTATAGCAATTCCCAGAACAGGAACCAGTAGAAGGATACGTGTATACATATATCATTTGTAGATTTGTTATATTTAGTGCAATGTGAGCTGAACAGTTATTAGATACTTATGTAGGCATGTGTATGAGGATGGTAAGAGACTTACTACCTTGGTTTTGAATGTAGGCAACTCTCCTAAAACATCTACAGTATATCTGAGTAGTAAGTCACCTTACCCCCACCAATAATCCAGCCCAGTTCAACACCAGTGTTTGGTGGGTGCATAAACCACCATGACATATACATTAAAAAGTGTTAGAAGTTCACCTTAATTCCTTTTTCATATATCTCTGATAGGTCATTGAACTCTCTGAGAATGTGCAAGGTGGTTTAAATGGGTCTTCAGAAGCCAACCAGTGTCTTTCTGTTATCTCCCTGGAGTCAACACAAAACGGAATGCAATGAAGCATGTTCCTCTATGGTTGGGAGAACATTCCTTCTTCAAAATAAGAAATGGAATTTAAGTGTGATTGGTCATCAGTGTATAACTTAAAGCAAACCTGCAGTACATTTCCCATTCAAGGCAAAATCAATATCTGTTTGAGAGCCCACCTCTCTGTAGCTGATATTTATTATCCCTGCACTTCACCTCCACATTGTGTACCTAACAATATGCTGAGAAAAAGCCCTTTGACCCTATTGGGTTATTCTGGGTCAGACACAGAGCCTACAATGGGCTAAGGATCCTCCTCCAGCCCCTACAAGACAGTACTTAGGCCAGGCTATTGCCCACTTAGCCATCTCTTCATTGTTGGAGGATAGGGTCACATAATCCTCTATACCAAAAAGCATGTGTTTTTTATGGGACTACAGCAATCAAACAGGGCAGTAATGAAGTGCTGTGAATGTTAATATCAGAGCAGAGTGGGCAAGCTGTCAAGCAAACATAAGCAAAAGAGAGGTTTAATTTAAAGAAAACATATTCACTTGATCAGCAGCTTTGATTAGGGTTCTGCTGCACAGGACCCCATCGATGGGTCCTGGATTGATTGGTATATCTCCCTCCTATTATATAGGCTATGAGCTTTTCACAAAAGGTTTAATTGCAGCAGGAGAAGTATGTAATAAGAAGTTGTAGAAGTCGAAGGGACGTGTTTGTTGACCTGGGTGTTCTCTGCATAGTTGTGAGTACAGGATGCCATATTGATTTCCCCTCAGAAGGTTGGTCAATGATGTCCTGTTTTACTCTTTTTTTTTTCAAAAATTCATAATTCAGTGACCAAATCAGCTGCTCTGCTTTTTCCTGGTGATCTGGCCAGTAACACACCTCCTGTATTAGAGCATGAATGCATGAATGAGCACAAGGGGAACAGCAGACAGCAACATTGTCAGTTTTGGGGGGAGGGTAGTGTTAAAAATACTAGCAGATTTAAAGTGTCATTAAAACCAGGCTATGGACTCTCATTACATGTTATATAGTGTGCATACTCACAAAGCCACTAAAGCATTTGTTTTGTGTAGAGTGAAATATACTCGGTTGATCCTGCTTTCAGCTGTCTCTCCCTTCTGTGTCCTCACTGCAGCCTAAGATTGTGTAGACCAGCTGTTGTCATCTACTGAGCATGTTCCAGTTTCAGTTCTCTCCTAAGCTCTTCATTACCTCCTCCATGTCCTCCTATTGCTAAACACTAGGGGGCAGGATATAGTATGCTGATTGATCATATTCACTAAGAAACTCACAAAAAAGCTTAGTTTTATTATAAATCAGAATTAAATATATCAAATGTAACTGCTAAAACGTGTGAAGTAAAAAAAGAGCTTTGGATGCAGTTACCGTTTTAACGAAATGTAAAGCAAGTAATCATCTTTGACTTTGCCTACACCATATTAATGCACAAAAAATATACATTTAATTTTTAATAAAGCTTTATAGTGAGCTAGAAAACTGTTTTTGATATTTATAATATAATTTGAATTGTTTTTCTGAAACTGTTTGTTTTTTAGTCATGCTGTAGAGACACAGACACATACTTTACTTTCAGTGGCATGATAGACATGATTTACTGTATGTAACTGAATTATGTTAATTAACCGGTTTCCCACCACACTATAGCAGAAATATTGCTTCAGGGTAGCAGGGCTGCACAAAATCAAATATATATATATATATATATATATATATATTTATATATATATATATATACACATGATTTTGCATTTCTGGGTAGGGGGCGCCATTGGTGGCCTCAGTTGTTGATCACCGGGTCCCGGCCGGTGATTCCCTGCTGGCACCCAGCGATCGCCGAGTATCACTGATGGGGAGAGGTCTATATGTAAAAAATACAGATCTCTACCCTGTCAGCTCTTACACACTGCTTTGTATTGCTCTGCATAGCAGAGCAATACAAAGCAGTGCGCTTACACAGTGAAACACACACACAGCACACAGTAAAACAGAACACAGGTTAACCCTTTGATTGCCCTGGATGTTAACCCCTTCCTTCCCAGTGTCATTTGTACACTGTCCGTGCTTTTTAATAGCACTGGTCTCTGGGGATGTCAGTGACAGTTAGTCAGTTCCCCCAGTGTCAGAATACTGCCACAGTCCCGCAATAAGTCGTGATCGCTACCTTTACTAGTATTAAAAAAAAAATCCCAGTATACTGTATATACACCACCATTTATAAACTCTATAACTTTCACGTAAACCAATTAATTCACACGTATTGGGATTTTCTTTTAGCAAAGACATGTAGCAGAATACATTTTGGCCTAAATGTATGAAGAAATATGATTTTTCAAAATCTTTTTACTGGACATGTTTAATAGCAAAAAGTCAAATATATTGTTTTTTTTCTCAAAATTGTCGGGTTTTTTTGTTTATAGCACAAAAAATAAAAAATGCAGAGGCGATCAAATGCCACCAAAAGAAAGCTCCATTTGTGGGAAAAAAGGACATACATTTCATTTGGGTACAGTGTTGCATGACTGCGCAATTGTCAGGTAAAGTAATGCAGTGCTGTATAGCAAAAAATGGCCTGGTCAGGAAGGGGGGTAAATTCTCTGAAGGGCAAGTGGTTATCACTTCACTGTTTAGTATCACTTTAAATACACTAACAAATTGAAGCCAAACTCCAGCAAATACTTTATAAGCAGTTACAGCAAACAGTTTTTTCTTTTTGGGATGAAGGTTTTAAATAAAAGCTGTATGATGGACCGCTTGGCACCCCGCCTGGGTGATTCCATCAAAGAACTGCTTCTTTGCCTCTGGGATACAGGACCAAGGTATTATAGCTGGGCCTTGCACCCAAGAACTAGATGACACTAGCTTAGGTGCAACTGGAACTTTTTATTGATCAGAAATACAGGTTTTTTAAATTTTTCACAACAATAGGGGCAGCCCCCACATGAACAATAAAAACAAATATTACACATTGGGATAAACATCACACACTGATTAGATGACGAGGTAAAGTTGGCAGCAGACTAATCCTATCATGTAGGAACCTCCAGGAGGACTAGCCAACAGACAGAAACAATAGGTTACTCAATTAACTCAATTAACATACTCTTTCCATTTTCAGATGATGGAATGAACAGTGCTCCATGAGATGTTCAAAGCTTGGGATATTTTTTCTAACCCTGCTTTAAACTTCTCCACAACTTCCCTGAGCTGCCTGGTGTGTTCCTTGGCCTTCATGATGCTGTTTGTTCACTAATGTTCTCTAACAAACCTCTGAGGGCTTCACAGAATAGCTGTATTTATACTGAGATTAAATTACACACAGGTGGACTCTATTTACTAATCAGGTGACTTCTGAAGGCAATTCGTTCCACTAGATTTTAGTTAGGGGTAATCGAGTAAAGGGTGCTGAATACAAATGCACGCCACACTTTTCAGATATTTATTTCTAAAAATTTTGAAAACAATTTATCTTGTTCCTTCCACTTCACAATTATGTACTAACTTTGTGTTGGTCTATCACATAACAATCCAATAATATACATTTACATTTTTGGTTGTAACATGACAAAATGTGGAAAATTTCAATTTTACTCTTTCAAGGCACTGTAGAGGGGAAAAAAAGTTAGAAAAAAAAGTGTTTTAGTAGTGTTTAGTGTTTTTTTTCTGCTGGAAAAATGCTCCAAAAAACTCTACAAAAACATTTTTTCTGCTCTGAGATGATGAAGCTCAAAAACTAGTCTAAAGTAGTGTGCATGGACACATAACAAAAGGATAACACTACAGTATTTATCTTCTAGGAGCAGAAAAAAATACTAGTAACAGCTTCTAGGAGCTTACAAAAATGCTAGTGTGCATGGAGCCTTAATAAACAGATTGCAGCAAGAGACCTCAGCATCAGGTTGTTTTGAGGTGATTATATTAACCACCTGCCCTCCAGAGGATTTACCCCCTTCATGATCAGGCCATTCGTGCTGTTAGGCACTGCGTTATTTCAACTGGTAATTGCACGGTCGTGCAATGCTGTACCAAAACAAAATTTATGTTCTTTTTTTCACACAAATAAAGCTTTCTTTTGGTGGTATTTGATCACCTCTGCGGTTTTTATTTTTTGTGCTATAAACAAAAAAACCTGAAATTTGTGAAAAAAAAAATATATTTTTCAATTTTGGTTATAAAAAATATCCAATAAACTCAAATTTAGTCATAAATTTAGGCCAAAATATATTCTGCTACTTGTCTTTGGTAAAAACAAATCTCAATGCATGTATATTAATTGGTTTGTGTGAAAGTTATAGCATCTACAAACTATGGTATATATATTGGAATTTACGTAGCTTTTACTTTCTGCCTGCCTATCACATTTCTTGAGGTGCTAAAATGCCCTGGCAGTACAACCCCCCCAAATGATCCCTTCTTGGAAAGTAGACACCCCAGGTATTTTGCAGAGAGGCATGTTGAGTCCATGAAACATTTTATTTTTTGCCACAAATTTTTTGAAAATGACAATTTTGTTTTTACACAAAGTTGTCACTTTAATCATGTATTGCTCATGCATGCCACGGGCATAAGTGGAATAACTCCCCAAAACACATTCTTTTACTTCTCTCAAGTATGGGGATATCAAATGTGAGAAACTTTTTGGCATCCTAGCTACATACAGGCCCTCAAAATCCAATGATCACCTCCAGGCTTTCAAAGGGCATATTTCCTCATATCACTTCCCCACTACCTATCAGTTTCAGAGGCCCTAAAATGCCAGGATAGTGCAAACACCCCTTTCCCCAAATGACCCCTTTGTGGAAAGTAGACACCCCAAGGAATTTGATAATAGGCATGGTGAGTATTTTACAGATATCATTTTTGTCATAGAGTTTTGAAAAAGAAAAATAGAAAAGAAAGAATACATCTTTGTTTTCTTTCTTCATTTTCCAAAAACATGTGGCAACAAATGAGATCTGCAAAATACTCACCATGCCTCTTAGCAAATACCTTGGAGTGTCTACTTTCCAAAAAGGGGTCATTTGCAGAGGTTGCTTCTACTATCCTGGCATTTCAGGGCCAACATTAGAAGTTTATGTCACACATCACAAATTCTTGAAGACCAAGCCTTTTCTGACACTTTTTGTTCACATGGAAAGCTGTTTTTTTGCTAGAAAATTACTTTGAACCCCCAAACATTATATATATTTTTAAATCAGAGGCCCTAGAGAATAAAACGGTGGGTGTTGAAATTTTTTACATCACACAGTATTTGTGCAGCGATCTTTTGGGAAAAATACACTATTTAGAATTGTAATGCACAAAAACACAACATATTGTCAAATTGTTTGATAAAATATAAAAGATGATGTTACGCTGAGTGTATAGATACCAAACATGACATGCTTTAAAATTGTGCATGTCCGTGCAATGGCAACAAATTACTTACATTTTTATTATCGATATGCAATGCTTTAAAAGCCTTTACAGGTCACTAATTTATATTTACACATGAGTTCTGATGCTGGAATTACTGCCTTCAATCTGATGTTCATGACGATACCTCACATGCATGGTGCAACTGCTGTTTACATACCGACACGGGGTCAAAGCTTGCTCACGCAAGTGCATGCGCACAGGGAGGCAAGGGTACTTCTTTTTAGTTATTTTGATTTTTTTTATTATTTGTACACTGTCCCTTTGTTTTCATTTAATCACTTTTATTGCTATCACAGGGAATGTAAATATCCCCTTTGACTGCAATAGGCATTGACAGGTATTCTTTTTTGGGAAATCTGGGGTCTATTAGACTCTAGATATCTCCTCTGCCATTACATCATCTGATCTCACAAAGATCGGTGTTATCAGATGCTTTCCCAATTTATAAATGGCGCTGTTTATATCCTGCAAAACTGAAGCGATGAAATGCTTGTAGCTTCTGATTTCTTAGACTATAGAGATGATTGGAGCCATTCTGGTCTCTGATCTGCTCTATGGTAAGCCAGTGGATCAGCCGGCTGCATTCTCGGATTCCCCTGTGGGACAAGAAAACTGTGGAAGGTGGCAGGAGGGGGGGATGACCCTTCCCGCTGTTCATAAAAACAATTCAGCAGCTAATTGGCCACTAGGAATGCATTTACATGAAAGCCGCAAGCTGAAAAAAACTATCCCAGAATGATGCCTGTAGCTGCAGGCATCATCCTGGTATAACCATTCAAAGTCCAGCGACGTACCAGTACATTGCTGGTCAATGTTGGGCATATATGTAACAGCAGAGAACATGGGCATATGATGAATCAGGTCTGTGGACCAATATGACCACAATTCATTCTTTTTTGTAATGCCCATGTTGGGGCTTAGACCCAGCAGAGTTTTAAATTCAAAAACTGTGATAGGTTTCCATGCAAATTGTCTGGAAAAAGCGGAATTTGGGTGGGCGGCGATGTATTGTTATGCGTATAAATTGCTTTGTCCCACAATCAATTGGTACAAATCTTCCATAAAAAATAGCAGAGGGGCTAAATGCTGTTGCTGGCAGCAAATGGGGCTGATCCTGCTAACACTTCATTTTTGGGGACACTATACTAAGCAGGCACTAGTATAGTTCTGTTCATGATCATTATATTGATCTGTACAAACACTATACTAGTAATGATGGTGATCAGCGACCTATAGCGTGAGTGCGATAGTGTGCGGGCAATCTAACGCTAGCTGACCCTGGCTGGGTGGGGCGCTTACTGGCCCTGACGTTATCTGATATTGCTAGTAGTAGTAAGAATGCAGTGATCAGTGAAAAATGTTATATACTGGCACTGTACTAATGGCACTGGCTGGGTGACTGGGCAATGAAAGGGTTAATAGGGGCAATTAAAGGGTTAAATGTGCTAATCTAATGTGTGTGTAAAATGTAGTGCTTTTACTCGGTGCCATGTTCTCTCTTCTCTCCCTGGACTGACGGAGGGGGCAGCAGGGGGCGCAGGCACTTTCACACCCCAAAACATGAAGCGATGCAAGATTACTTCGCTTTGCCAAGAGCTGCTGCTCGCCCACAAAGTGCGGTTGGCAAGTAGCTTAAAATAAAAAACCTGAAGAAAAAATTCTCAATATGGTATTTTAAATTTTGATTTTCTTAACATGTTTTAAAAATACTTTTAGCAGAATAGTACACAGTTGCCATAGTAACATTGTACTACGGTGTGTGTGGGTGGGGGGGGTTGATCAGGGATGCTTGTAGCTGTCGCCCGGCCGCAGTACATTGTGGGCGGGAAGCGGTTAACCTCTACTGTGAGTCTCGGAGGGGGGTTGAAGCAGTCAATGCTGGTTTGGGCACAGAGGCCCCAAATATGTAAGCGAGTCCTCCAGTCCTCAGAGTCTGTGTGTTTCGGGGAGAAACAGACTTGAATCTGAAGTAAAACTACTCCAAAAGGTTCCCCAGGAACGCACTTGCCAAGGAATACAGCCCACCCATATGACAGGGCCTATGGTCAGTAGGCAAGAGGCTAGCCTGCAGTGTCCTCCAAAAGCCTCCACCCCGGTTGGGTCTGTCAAAAGCTGGTCATTGTAAGCAACCCTGTCAGTGGTAAATGATTTGTCTAATCCCTGTAAACTGATATATTTGCAGGAGAGCTTGCACTTTAAAAAACAACAGACTTACAGGCTGGATCACCAGGCGAAAAAAGGGAAAGAAAGTCTAAAATAAGAAAACAAATGCAGCCATCACATTTACAAACTGTTAAGCTGCAATATAATAAATGTTTGCCTTTAGGTTTAATACTGCTGCACTGAGGAAAATAGAACATAGAAACGGGACTACTTGATTTTCATGAAAATGAGGAACTTTCCTGCTAATAAAGGATCATTGATAGCATTAAGTTCTACTACTTTGTATTCAGGTCTGCATCTGGAAGGTAGTCTGGACTTTCTACAACACTCCTGGCAGAGCTCATAGGGCACAACAAGTTCACTGACATAGCCAATGACAACTACAACTCAGACTCATAGGGCACAGTGCCCTGTATTTTACAAAAAAGGGAATCCATGGACAAAGGAATGTTGTGGCAGGTTGTGGGAAATGATGGGAAAAGTGACCTTTGGGAGTGTTCTCCTGTGTATGTATTACACAGCCCTTAGACTACCTCATGTGCATCATTATTGTGCCATAAGTGTAATCCTATTTATTTGCGTATACTGTAGCATGGCAAAAGATCCACTCCAAAAGACAGATTCTTATTCTGTGATTTATAGTTTTGATATGGGCAACGCAACCACATAACATCTCTCTCCTAGCTAGGCATGGCTCTATTGTTTGGCATATTTTCTTGTAATGCGTCCATATTGGTCAATAAATCTACATTAAGTCAATGGACACCAGAGGTCACAATCTAAATCATCATGAAATGCAGACAAATGGAAACAAAAAGCATGAAAAAAAATCTATTTGACCAATGTAGTGTAGGCAATAATCAAATGTTAACTGTGACCTATTTTCACATGTGCCATAGGCATCCCTGTGACTGTATAGTCATCATGTCTTATTCATTACATTTATGTGAATCCTCTATGAATTCTCTATGTTTCATATTGCAGATATTTAATGTGTATGTAAGAAGGAAAAGGCAGCACATTCCTGTAGTACATACAACTTTACCAACATGTTATTTTAAAATGTGCAAGTACAGAAAAGATCTGTTGACCAGCCAGACATACTATAGCATTCTCCTATGTCCCTTTTTAGGCTGACAGAGTGTCTTTGTTTCATTGAAATCCCAACCAATATTGTTAACCCTACCTGCTGGAGTACATGACTATATCTATATTCTACCCCTCTTTGTCCCACTCCACCTGCATACATACACTTCTGCACTGTTACACTGTTAAGCAAATTTAGTTTGGCTCCCCTGTAATTAGAGGAGATGGGGCTACTGCTCTGTTACTTCCCCATGTCTTCTAGAGGATTCTAGAATTATAGTTGGAGGAAGGACAGGACATGCCACTGAATATTTATGGGACTCAAGCCAATCCCTGGGGAGGAGTTCCCAGTAGGTGGTGAGATAGTCCATAAATAGTCTGAGGCCTGAACAGCACAGTGCATTGTTCCTGGGCCCAGTCTAGCAGGAGGAGAGCCCTGTGTAGGGGCTTTACCCCTGGGGCAGAAGTATTGGAGGAAGCCTTTAGGAAGACACTGAAATCCCAGCTAGGCTTAGCTAGGGGCTTATTCACTAGCTCGAGTTGAGGAATCATGTTGGGTCTGGAGAAGCTCACTGGAGGGAGCCAAGAGGAAGTTGGTGGGAAAGAGTTCAGCTGTCCTACGAAGGTGTGAGTTTACATCTCCCTCACTAGGAAATATCTGCTGGATATCGGCAGGAGGTAACTGGGGAAAAATAGGACCAAATTCACCCGAGGCTCTTCTGGGGGTGTGCTACACATTGATTTTTTCCTAGAAATCCATTCTGCTTTCTTGAATCCCAAGAGTCTATCCCCCAACACTGAAGGTAGGGAAAAGTCTCTGCAGAGATGTAATTCTGGTTGTGCGCCTAAATCAACAGGAACTGAGCTCCAAACTGTTGCCTTTACAGGAAATGTATTTTTAGGGCCTTTCAAACTGTGATAGGTAGTGGGAAAAGTGACATGAGGAAATATGCCCTTTGAAACCCTGAAGGTGGTCATTGGATTTTGGGGGGGCTGTATGTGGCTAGGCTGCCAGAATCTCTCACATGTGATATCCCCATACTCGGGAGAAGTAGAAGAATGTGTTTTGGGGTGTTATTCCACATACACCCATGCCATGTGTGAGCAATATATCAGTTAAGTGACATCTTTGTGTAAAAAAAAAAATATATATATATATATATGTTTTATCATTTTTCAAAAATGGTTGGCAAAATATAAAATGTTCCATGGACTCACCATGCCTCTCAGCAAATTCATTTGTGGGGTTTGTACTGCATTGGCATTTTAGTATCTCAAGAAATATGATAGGCCGTCATAAAGTAAAACTGCATAAATTCCAGTATACCATAGTTCGTAGACATTATAACTTTCACACAAACCAATAACTATATACGTATTGGGATTTTTTTTTTTAACCAAAGACATGTAGCAGAACACATTTTGGCCTAAATGTATGACTAAATTTGAGTTTATTGGATATTCTTTCTAATAGAAAGTAGAAAATGTTGGGTTTTTTTCACAATTTTGGATATTTTTTTATTTATATTGCAAAAATTAAAAATCCCAGTGGTGATCAAATACCACCAAAAGAAAGCTCTATTTGTGTCAAAAAAGGTCATAAATTTAGTTTGGGTACAACATTGGATGACCGCGCAATTACCAGTTAAAATAGTGCTGCGCCAAATAGCAAAAAATGGCCTGGTCAGGAGGGGGGGTAAAGTAAATCTTCCAGAGCGCTAAGTGGCTAATTCAGTTATGTATTCAGTTTAAAAACAAACAAACGTTAAACTATTGTAGTGAGTGTAAGTTCTTTTTTTTCTTGTTACCTGCCTCTTGTAATCTCACAGAGCTGGAAGTATGAGAGGCAGAGCTAGAAGGCAATCAGGCATTGTTGCGGTATAATGTGCTGACAGGAGGAGAGAGCAGAGTGAGCAGATTACAGAGAACACAGGTCACGGTAAACTATGTAGACTTTTTGATATCAGCTAGATAGCATTAGCAACTGCCTGATTGGTCTCACTTGTATCCTCAAAGTGATCTTTAAGTCACATTCTATTGAAGGATAAACTATAAAAAGCTGAGAGGTTTGATGACTTTTGAATTCTACTTTAAATGTAAAACAAATCAAATTGCAATTCAGCACACAGGGATCTTTGATAAGTAACCTTATCATCTTTCAAAGAACCAAATATTCCCCATGTCCCATGTGTAAATCACTGGTGAATCTGATTTAAATACACTGGCCCTCTGATTAATTCTTTCAAAGGATTCCTCTTATGCATCAAGTCTATTTTTAATCTAGCTGTATAATCCATTATCTTTCTCTTTGAGAAAAGATAAAAGACATTCCCATCATTTATTAGATAATAGAAACTGAATTAAGTCTGCCTGTGAAGAGTTTAAGTATTAAAATTGTAACATGTGTAAGTTTATTGTTCATTTGCATCCCCAAGGACTAAGATTTAAATTTGAGGTCAGTGACAGTCTGGTAAGGGAAGCATATTTGCAGTCCCATATACAAACATTACTTGTAAACTTTGTAAAAGGTAAATTTGGGTGCCACTATATATTTTCTTTATTAAAAAAAAAAAAAAAAAAAAATATATATATATATATACATACATACATACATACATACACAGTATATGCATTCTGGGTATAGGTGGATCTTGGGAAGTTTCTACCTTAAGTCCCCGGTCACACCGATCCGACTGTGATATTGTGAGACTTCCTGTGAAGTTGCACGATTTCAGAGTCGGATGTCATTTTGACTTGAGGTGCAACTTGCAAGGTATCTGCGGCTTGCAAGACACAGCTGTCTAAGCAAGTCATGCCTTAAGTAGTGCATGATACTAGAAATTGGTGCAGCTCCGACCCAAGTCGGAATCACACTGATATGACTGCTTGAGCTCCAACCTCACTGACAACAACCTTCTTGACCCTCTACAGTCCAGCTTTCACTGACTACACTCCACTGAAACTGCCCTACTAAAACTCACTAATGATTTACTAATTGCTAAAACCAAGGGCCACTGCTCTATATTCTTACTACTTGACTTCTCTGCGGCTTTTGATACTGTTGAGCATTCCATCCTCTTAAAAAAATCCAATCTCTTGGCCTCTGAGACTCTCTCCTGGTTCTCCTCCTACCTATCAAAGCACTCTTTCAGTATTACCTATAACTCTGTCTCCTCTCCACTTCCTCTTTCTGTAGGGGTCCCTCAAGGTTCTGTCCTTGGACCCCTTCTCTTCTCCATCTACACCTCCTCCCTTGGTCACTTGATAAACTCCCATGGCTTTAAGTACCATCTCCATGCTGATGACACACAAATCTAACTTTCTACTCCTCACCTCACCCCTTTGGTTTCATCGCGCATTACTAACCTACTAAGTGACACATCGGCATGGATGTCACTCCACTTCCTCAAACTCAATCTTTCTAAAATTGAGCTCATAATATTCCCTCCAGCCCGTGCCCCCTCCCCTGACTTCTCCATAAAGATCAATAAAACAACCATCAGTCCCTCCTCTCTGCTAGGGTACTAGGTGTAATCCTGGACTCCCATCTGTCCTTTCAGAACCAAATCCAATCACTGTCCAAATCTTGTAGACTTCACCTCCGTAACATCTCCAAGACACACTGGTTTTTAACCACCGAAACCACTAAGCAACTTATTCACTCCCTTGTTATCTCTCACCTTGACTATTGTAACTCCCTCCTCATTGACCTACCTAATTGCAGGCTATCTCCTCTTCAGTCTATCATGAATGCTGCTGCTAGACTTGTCCACCTTATCAACCGTTCCATGTCTGCCAATCCCTCCACTGGTTTCCCATTGCCCAACAAATAAAATTCAAAACAATAACATATAAAGCCATTTATAACTCTGCTCCAAATTCCATCACCAATCTTTCTCCAAA
Organism: Staurois parvus; assembly: GCF_062004578.1. Lineage (NCBI taxonomy): Eukaryota > Metazoa > Chordata > Amphibia > Anura > Ranidae > Staurois > Staurois parvus. The sequence goes on along the minus strand of NW_028317797.1, from coordinate 6,955,566 downwards.
TATCACCCAAACTGTCCTCTCCACTCCTCCAACAACCTCCTGCTCTCTAGCTCCCTTGTCTCCTCCTCCCATGCGCATCTCCAGGACTTCTCCAGTGCCTCTCCCATCCTCTGGAACTCTCTACCACAATCTATCTGACTATTGCCTACTCTGCTCACTTTTAGGCGATCTCTGAAAACCTGTCTCTTCAGGGAAGCCTATCCTGCCTTCAGCTAATAATCAAATCTTCTATTTCTCCCATCAGTTTGCCCCCACAGTTATTACCTTTTGTACCACTAGTCTCTCCCTCTTAGATTGTAAGCTCCAAGGAGCAGGGCTCTCCTAACCCTCTTGTATTGAAATGCATCGCCTCCCTTTATATTCTAAAGTGCTGAGCAAACTGTTGGTGCTATATAAATCCTGTATAATAATAATAATTGTGGACAACAGAGTGAGACTTACCATGCGATTTGAAGCTTGCATGGCATGGCAAATTGCATGGCAAGTTGCACCCGGTGTGACTGTGCTCTTATTGTCTTGGCTTGTTCTGGCTTATTTCCTGCCCAATGATGGCTACAGTATGCTGTGCAGTAGCACCCATAAACATTGTTTATTGTACAAATTGTATTTACTGTACAAATATGAAGGCCATATTTAGACTATTGTGGCATCTTACCTGTTTCTTTTTACTTGGCTGCCAGGGCACTACAGTACGGTTTTAATGGACCTGCACCATTACTTCCTGATGCATTGCTCTAAAATGCACAGATGGATATGCTGGCTAGGAGTGTTGGGGTGCCATTTTAAACTAATTGCATCACAATACGTTGCACCTAATTGTATGTTCCACAATTAAAAGGTTCGAATTGGCCTTAAAATCATAAAAGCTTTTTGGTGTAATGGACTGTTTGTCAAAACTGTATGTCTGTAGTCATACTGTGATCCCTACAGAAAACAACTGGGTGAGCAAGAATGGGGTAAAACAGATTAATTGGAATCGTAATGGGAACTATTACTATTCATTTTCTGAGAAAAAACTGAAGGCAGGGGTGCATTAGGATACATAAAAAAAAATCCTAAACTATCTTTCTGGAAAGATGTTTCAATAGTTGGGTCTCCTGATCACCATCTCATATCTCTGTCACACACTGGAAGAAATAACATTAAAAGTTCAGCTCACTTCAAGTCCATTCACATCATGTTCAATCAAGCCCTGATGAAGGGGGTGCTTTTTGGACCCTGAAAATGCATTGGCTACTCTTTGTACTGTCTCCCTGACTACTATTGGAATAAAGTTGTATCTAGACCTCTCAGTAATGATGCGGCTCTTCAATTTCCATTTTTGTTACATTATACTATAAGCCATGGAGACGATGGAGATCCTCTGAGGTGTAGAAGCCACCTTCTTGGGAACCAGATTATTTACATCAACATCAATACATTAAGATGTCAATACCAATTACATAATCTTATGGGTCCACGCAATTTTTCTACTTTTCTCAGCTAACATAAGTGGTTAAGATACTATTTACTGTACTACTAATAATTTGTTCCCAACTACTTTGGAGGTAGTGTTCCCTCTTCTCTTGCACTTGTCTAAATGTAAAATAACCACAAAATCCAAAAGGAATTGTGGGGGTCCATTAAAATGACCTCAGCAGATGAGCATACCAAGTAATTCAAATACAGATTTACTTTTAGAGTTCCTGAGAAATGTAAGAAACATTTAGGTGGCTTAGGTGGTAATGAGGAGTAATTAAAACAATATGCAGATCTAAACAGTAATGAGTATACTCTGGAGGTACAAACTAAAATAATATGACTTTTTAGAAGTATTCATAAACACTGTAATGTTATGGTGCAATCTCTGATTTGTTATAGGAAGAAATCAGGGAATCCCCTTTACAATGTGAGTTTATGTCGACATACTGATTTAAGAGCAACATTCCATATGGCTCATATCATTGATCGACACACATGTAGAATTAACCAAAATACTGTTGGAGGTTGCCATTGCTTACCTATCCTTCTGAAAATGCTAGCTTCTTGGCTGTCAGAGTAGAACTGAACTTAAAAAGTGAAGATATACTATGTCTTGATAACATCTAAAAGTGTTACTTGTGCATAAGAAGCATCAACCTATTGCCCTGAATTCCTCCTAAAATAATAGCATACATGTTATGTGAGTGTGCCTAGTCAATGTGTATGAAGCCTGCTAACTGTATATACTGTATGCTGTGTGAGATTTAAGGCACCACTGGCTCTGAGTGCTATTTTCAGGACATTCAAAGTTAGAGCCTACAGTGAGTGGCACCGTAGTGACATCACCAAATCTGGGGGTTAGTCCTTTGCTCTCTGCTTGCCTTTTCAGGTACAACTTCCAGTGTTCAGTTTTTATTTTAATTTTGGAGTCACTGACCTACAACAAGAATACAGATAAGGCATTATGACTTTCCTTCACGTACTGTAATTGCTGCTTGCTGGTTCTGGGACCTTGATTCAAAAGAATGCAACCCAGGCACAGCTAGAACACTTACATGTTTACCAGGAGGTCAGCAATGGTACCGCCTATATTTCTCTCATTATACTGTAGGTATATTTTAAGAAACAAACAACTACACTGTTCTGTATATCATCATTGTGTTGAGTAGGGAGCCATCTATTGGGCATTCACTGCAATTGCTTCTGAAACAGGAAACAGGAGGTTTCACTCACATATCAGTCCAGTTCCAGTCTAGCTTCCAGAAGCGCACACCAGGGAAGGTCTCCTTCTCCCTTTGATACACATATGCCTGTAAGGTTATCCATCGTGTTTGTTAAAGTCCCATACATAGCTAGATCACATTTCAATATCTTTAATGTGATTTGTAGGCGGCTGTTTGAAAGAAATGTGTTCATTGTATGCATTTGTAAAGAGCCATTTACAAGCATATTGTAAACTGTAAGTTTATGTCAGTCAGTCAGTTTTGTTAGCTAGCTATCGGCTAACCGTTAGTAGGACAGCATAGAAAAAAGGCATCCGTATACAGGGAAAGATAGGAGCTTCACAGTAAAAAGGCATCTGTACACAGGCAAAGATAGGAGCTTCACAGTAAAAAGGCATCTGTATACAGGCAAAGATAGGAACTTCACAGTAAAAAGGCATCTGTATACAGGCAAAGATAAGGAGCTTCACAGTAAAAAGGCATCTGTATATAGGCAAAGATAGGAGCTTCACAGTAAAAAGGCATCTGTATACAGGCAAAGATAGGAGCTTCACAGTAAAAAGGCATCTGTATATAGGCAAAGATAGGAGCTTCACAGTAAAAAGGCATCTGTATACAGGCAAAGATAGGAGCTTCACAGTAAAAAGGCATCTGTATACAGGCAAAGATAAGGAGCTTCATAGTAAAAAGGCATCTGTATACAGGCAAAGATAAGGAGCTTCATAGTAAAAAGGCATCTGTATACAGGTGAAGATAAGGAGCTTCATTTGAAAGTGAAAGAATCCACACAAAAACTTTACTTGAGACTGTACACTACTTTAATTCATACAGCATGGATCCAGATAGTAGTACAGACATTCCGCATCAGACTTCAGAGACCAGTTCTCACATGTCCGGTTCCACATATTCAGTGTGTTTCAGCAGATCATAAGCCAGTTGTGTAGGCCTCAGAGCAAGAGCAAAGGCAGAAGTAGAGTGAGCAGAGGCCTTACACATTTAAAAAGAAGCTGACTTGATGAGCCAGAAAGCAAAGTTAGAAGCCACCTCCTTGTGGTAGATAGCAGAGCTAGATGATAGTATGCATGTACTGCAGACTCAAAGGGCAGCAGCATCGGCAGAAGCTGTAGTTTACAAAAGTGAGACTGATTCAGAAGGAGAGCCGCTCCAAGATCTTGAGGAAATAGCAACTCACAATTCCGTGCAAAGGACTCAGGAATATGTAAAAAACCATGCTCCAGACTAAGTTATGACTAAGTATGCTTCTATCAAACCTATCTCCAACATATTCTCCCAGTTCCTTGACTTGACATACTGAAAGCCCTCTCTAGATAATCCTGTACTGTCCCCCACTTTTCACATTACCCTGAAACTGTCCCAGCACTGAGGGTGCATGTTCAAGAAAGCAAAAACGATGTTAACCCTCAGCATCCATCACGCGACATTGGTTATCATGTATCCTCCTTTAGAAATGCCTCGTTAGGATCCTTAGGGACAACTGACCTAGCAAAGCACCTAATTCGAAAAGAATTAGTGAGCACCAGGCTACTAACAGTTGATGATCACCCCGAGAACTATTGGACATGGAAGACATCTTTCCAAAGCATCATCAGAGATCTCAGTCTTGTGGCTAGAGAACGACTAACTCTGGCGCACAGGAGTAAAGTAGTGTAAGGGTGATAATGATAAAAAATATAAAGTAAAAGATGATAATGGCAATGCTGGCATACAAGTACTTTAAAACAGGGTATGTAAATGCATTGGTGTACAATAAGTCCTAATAATAGTCTCTTATTAGCACAAAAATGGTGGCAGCCATGCTCGGAGCAAGCCAGCTCTGTATGTAGGGACAGAAGAAAAGAGACAGGAGGAGCCTGTCTGAGTGGAGTAATAACACTGTATTTAATAGCAAAGGATTAAAAACACTCACAAAGGAAGTAATAAAATAAGCTCATCTGTGTATAGGAGAGATGATCGTTCCTCAAAACGTCCTGCAGGCGCCACCGGTGGATCATGAAATAGCAGCTGGGCTGATGGAGATGGTAAGAGACACTGTAGTGGTCAATCCTGCAGAGTGGTGGTGTTATTGAGCCGATCCAGCGGCGTTTGTGTAGGACTGACTGTCCCACGTCTGTGCTCTTCCTCCCAACTGACTCTCTGCATCTTTCTGTGATGTCACATCCTGCCAGAGTGTTCCAGGCGGGTTACTAGTCTCCTTCCTGCACAAACGCCATTGGATTGGCTCTACAACACCACTCTGCAGGATTCACCACTACAGTGTCTCTTACCATCTCCATCAGCCCAGCTGCTATTGCATGATCTACTAATGGTGCCCACAGGGTGTTTTAAGGAATGGTCATCTCTCATATACACACATGAGCTTACTTTATTACTTCCTTTGTGAGTGTTTTTAATCCTTTGCTATTAAATATAGTGTTATTACTACATTCAGACGGGTGCCTCCTGTCTCTTTTCTTCTTGTGGCTAGAGAGGAGCTAGATTTGCTTACAAAGTGGCTTGGACCAGAGTCATCTCGACAGGCCAAGAGAATCAGGTCTGTACATGCTCATGATCCAGCTGTTGGGGTTGGAATGGTATGGCAGAGATTAGAGGACTGTTATAGCAGCCTTGAAGTTATTGAGAATGCTCTATTGAAGAAACACGAAACACGTCCCTAAAATCTCTAACAAAGACAACCTAAAGTTAAGAGAACTTGGTGACATGTTGTTGGAGGTCAATGCAGCCAAGACCGAAGGCCACTTACCAGGATTGGGATACCTAGACACAGCATGTGGGATTAAACCAGTAATTGAAAAGCTCCCATACAGTCTGCAGGATAAATGGATTTCTCAAGGCTCTAAGTATAAGGAAGATCATCATGTCTCCTTCCCATCATTCAGTTTCTTCACCAAGTTTGTTAACCAAGCAAAGACTATAAATGACCCAAGCTTCATATTCTTGACGTGCAGTAACCAGATGTCAGCAAACACAGAGAATAAAGGACCAAAGCATGGCAACAGACCATCAGTGTCAGTCAGAAAGACAGAGGTGTCAGCCAGTGATACAGCTTTACATCTTAACAAGTCTGAAAACAAGTCCATGGACCGAAACAGTTCATGTCAAATTCATACAAAACTACACCCACTGTCAAAGTGTCATGGATTCAGAAGCAAGCACATTAGTGAATGTAAAACTTACTTGAAAGAAAATGCTATCTGCTTTAGATGATGTGCAACCACCAAACACATTGCTAAAGATTGCAAGGTCAACATAAAATGCATAGCAGTGACCAGCATACCTCGGCACTGCATCCAGGTCTAGCCCCAGGCAACAGAAACTCCAGTAGCCAACAAAGAGCAAGGCGGGGAAGAAGTTGACCCTACCCCATCAACTGTTGTTGTAAGGGACCACCTGACACCACCTCTAGCAACCCACTGGTCGGGCTTCCCCAGAGCGCGGAGTCTAAGTTCTGGAGCACTTGTTCACCAGAGCCCCTGATGGTGGGGATGGACTTGGAGTGCTCCGAGACCAGGTCACGACTACTGGATATACCCACCAGTGGTAGAGGAGTCCGCCAGGGGCTCCCGCAGGGTGAGAGTCTGATGTGAGGGGACCAGGGGGTCCTAGAGGGATGGATGGATGGAGGAGCGAAAGCTAAGTCAAACAAGCTGAGTCATTAGCCGGGGGGGTCGGTGCGGTACAAAACAGTAGGCAAAGAATGATCGGGTCACACGCCAGGTCAATAACAGGAGATCAGATCTAAAGGGGAACATCCAGGCAAGCCAGGGGGTCAGGATAGGAGAAGGCAGCAAGGTTAGACAATCCGGATCAATAGTACTCACAACACAGGTATCAGATAACAGGAATCGCAGAAACACCATTCGGCAACAAGTGTCTGTTGCAGGGCTGGTTTAAGTAACCCGCCCTGCACCTGACAGGTGCAGCCTAGGTCCTAGTGCCTGCCCAGCACTGTCATAGACAACCGGTGCGCCTGGGTCCTAGTGCCCTGCTGCCTGCATGTCTTGACAGACACCTACGCATGTGCAGACCCATGCGTCGCGATGGTCCCTGACAGTTGTATCCAAGTGTATGGAGGTATGTGCAGAAGGGACGAGCCCCAGGTCATATTTAGTGACTGTTTAGTCACTGAATACCCTTCTAACAAACCTGACTGTTCTGTGAAAATGTACGCAGTGTTAGATGATCAAAGTAATTGCTCATTATCCGAGTAAGAGTTCTTTAACATGTTTAACATTAGTGGTGAAATGTTTTCTTACACACTAAAAACATGCTCAGGTACCATGGAAACAACAGGGCATAGGACATCTAACTTCACTGTTCAGTCTATTGATGGGAAAACACACATATAACTTCCCACTCTCATTGAATGTGACATGATGCCTGATGACAAGTCAGAAATACCAACCCCTGAGATTACACAGCATTTCCCTTAATTGAATTCCTGAATGGATAGGATTCAAACAATTGACCCTAAAGCCCAAATGCCCCTCTTGCTAGGAAGAGATATTCTCAGGGTGCACAAGGTGTGGGCAGATTACCAGACCCAATAAGGCTCCTTATGATCAACATTTAGATTTACATAGTTGGAGAAGTATGCTTAGGAGGGACTCACACCCGAGCAGATGTTAACTCATTTAGTAAAAACATGCTGCCTAATGGGCGCCCTTCTCTATTCAGCCCATGCACCAGCTATATGCGAGTAAAAAGAGACCTTTAATGCTTGTGAAGTACAGTCATGCATTACCTTATTACGCCATTCAGGGACCACAACTCATATCATGGACAGTTTAGGTGACAACATGTTCACTAGAACTTCAAATGATGAAAAACCTGCTATGTCCATTGAAGATTATATGTTCCTTGCTGTAGTTGAAAAGGAGATGTTTGTGGATGAAGCATACCAATGGGTAGCACCTCTACCATTTTATTTACCACACCCTAGACTACCAAACAACAGGGAGCAAGCACAGAAGAGACTCCTTTTTCTACAGCACTCCTTTGCAAGAAAACCTGAATTGAAAGTACGTTTTGTTAACTTTATGCTAACCAAGCAGAACCTGTCCCACCACTGAAACCGGGTGAAGAGGGTTGGTACCTACCAATCTTTGGTGTCCATACCCCTTGAAAACCAGAGCAGATCAGAGTAGTTTTTGATTCTAGTACTCGGTATGATGGCATCTCATTGAATGATGCACTTCTCTGTGGCCCTGATTTGAATAATATGCTGCTGGGTGTCATTATACTGTAGGTTTCTGCAAAGATCAAGTTGCAGTTACTGCTGATGTGTAGCAAATATTTTACTGTTTCACGGTTAGAGAAGATCACCGCTACTACCGCCACTACTTGATGTTCCTTTGGTTTCAAGATAATGACCTCAACAAAGAAATTACAGAGTTCAGGATGAAAGTACATGTCTTTGTAAATAGTCCTTCGCCTTCTATAGCCATTTATGGTTTAAGACGAGCTAAGCAGGGAGCGAATGAGTATGGAGAAGATGTAAAACTGTTCACCTTAAGAAATTTCTACGTAGATGACAGGCTTACATTTGTGCTTACTGAAGCCAAAGTCAGTCTCCTGCAGAGAGCTAGGGAGATGCCATGTAGGCTTTATTATGGGTAAATCTAAACTAGTTCCAACATTAGCCCACACAGTGGCATGTATAGAGTTATATGCAGCTGTTTTGTCAGCTGAGCTAGCAGAACTCATTCTTGCAGAAATGGACTAAATACTACACTGAGAGCAAAATTGTGTTAGGTTATATTCACAATACCAGCTTGTTCTCAGGCCCATATTTCTTACGTCATGCAGATATGAGTGAGCCACCAAAAGCCAAGGTATTTGGCCTTATTGAACCAAATTCTGACAGTAAAATCAGACCTGGCATGACAGAATTGACAACTAAAGTGCATAAACACCAGTTAGGCTCACATAGATTTCTCAGATTCTCGTGTTGGAAGTCTTGGTGAGAGGCATAGCTAGATGTATTCTAGACTCAATGTTGATGCAAATCAAAAATACTCGATTGTCACATTAAGTCCTTACTACACTGTTGGCTGAAGTTGCAGCCATAATGAAGGCTAGTCCATTGGTTTCAATTTCAACAGACCCTGAGAGACCTGAAATACTTACACAAGTAATGCTCTTGACTCAGAAAGCTTGTGCAGAATTAGCATCACCTGGTGAGTTCACTCTTAAAAGATCTTTACAAGTGCCATTGGAAGCAGGTTCAGAACCTTGCTGATACCTTTTGGAAACGCTGGAAGCTGGAAGTATTTGGCATCCCTCCAAACAAGAAGAAAGTGTAAGTCAAACCAAATGTTCAAGTAGGAGATCTTGTTTTGTTGACAGACAATCAAGCAAAGCGCAATGTAAGCCAACAGTTCTCATTATGAAAGCCTTTCCCAGTGGTGCTGTTAAAGTTTGCAAATTTGAGGTTAAAATCATCAATCAGGGGACTGCTAAAGTATACCTCCAACTGTCTCAGATTTAGATGTCCTTCTCCAGAATAAAGAGTTGTCTAGTTAAATGTTACAGTAATTAAAAGATATAGTAGTGGTATATATTTATACCAGGCGGGGAGTGTTCTGTATATCATCATTGTGTTGAGTAGGGAGCCATCTATTGGGCATTCACTGCAATTGCTTCACACATCAGTACAGTTCCAGTGTAGCTTCTAGAAGAACACACCAGCCAAGGCTTCCCTATCCCTTTAACAAACACAATGAATGAACTTACAGGCATATATGTATCAAAGTCCCATACAAAGCTAGATCCCATTTCTATATACAGCACTTAAAGTGGTTGTAACGGCTTTAGTTTTTTTTATCTTCATGCATTCTAGGCATGAAGGTAAAAAACCTTCTGTGTACATCAGTGCCCCCAGCCCTCCAATACTTACCTGAGTTCCATCGAGATCCAGCGATGTGCATGACAGCCTTAGACACTGCCTCCTCATTGGCTGAGACAGCAAGCGGGAGCCATTGGCTTCCACTTCTATCAATCACAGCCAGTCAGCCAATGAGGAGAGAGAGGGGGTGGGGCCAGGCCATGGCTCTGTGTGTGAATGTACACATGGAGCAGTGGGTGCCCCCATTGCAAGCTGCTTGCTGTGGGGGCACCTGACAGAAAGGAGGAGCCAGGAGAGCCTGCGGGGGACCCGAGAAGAGGAGGATCCAGGTTGCTCTGTGCAAAACCACTGCACAGAGCAGGTAAGTACAGACATGTTTGTTATTTTACAAAAAAAAATAAAAAGAACCCTTCGTATTGCTTTAATGTGATTTGTAGGTTTGTAAGAAATGTGTTCATTGTAAGCATTTTTAAAAAGACATATACAAGCATATTGTAACTTCAGTTCATGTGAAGTTTTACAGCACTATTCATAGAAGTAAATTTGGAATGAAACATAATGCTGCTTCTGCCATCTTTGTTAGCTAGCTTTTGGCTAATCGTTAATAGGACTGCATACACTGTATACTATATTAACAACTGAGAAAAGGTTTGATATATTCTACATATTTGTATGTATTTGTACTGCAACCTCAGAGGCAGCCAGGCACACAGCAACAGTCCACTCATTGACTCATGAACAGTCTAGAGCAGGGGTGGGCAAACTTTTTGACTTGAGGGCCGCAATGGGTTCATATATTGGACCCGGGGGCCAGACCAAGAGTAGATGAATGATATGTATGTGTCATCCATAGTAAGTATAGTAATATTCCCCCATAGTAAGCATAGTAATTCATCCCCCATATAGTAATTCATCCCCCATAGTAATTCATCCCCCATATAGTAATTCATCCCCCCTATAGTAATTCATCCCCCCTATAGTAATTCATCCCCCATAGTAATTCATCCCCCATATAGTAATTCATCCCCCCTATAGTAATTCATCCCCCATAGTAATTCATCCCCCATATAGTAATTCATCCCCCATATAGTAATTCATCCCCCCTATAGTAATTCATTCCCCATATTAATTCATCCCCCCTATAGTAAGTCCCCCATATAGTAATTCATCCCCCCTATAGTAAGTCCCCCATATAGTAATTCATCCCCCCTATAGTAATTCATCCCCCATATTAATTCATCCCCCATATTAAGTCCCCAAGTCCCCCCTGTGTCAATTCACTTACCTTTGCTCCGCGCATTCCTCTCGCCGTGTTCTCGCGCCATTCCGGTGTAGCATGAAAATCTGTCTCCTATGAGGATCTGTCCCCCTCGACGTATCTGCGCATGTGCCAGTTTCCGGCATTAGCAGCCGATCGCCGATCTCCGGCACATGCGCAGATACGTCGAGGGGGACAGATCCTCATAGGAGACAGATTTTCATGCTACACCGGTCTTCAGGGCGGACTGTGAGAGGAGCCTAGCGGGAGCCTAGCTCCGCGGGCTGGATTAAAAGGTCCGCCGGGCCGTATATGGCCCGCGGGCCGTAGTTTGCCCATTGCTGGTCTAGAGGGTTGTTCTTTTAAAGTTTATTTCCTTGTAGAAACTTCTAACAGGAGGGGATTTGGGGTGATGTGGGATCCTCCAAAGCATTTAGGTATTGTTAGCAGTGGATACTTCTCAGTAACAGAAGCACAAGTACAGGTAGACTAGAACAGTCTATGGGTTCACAGCTGGGAACCATCAAGCAGCTTTAGGTAAAGGTAGACTGGAACAGTCTACAAGTTCACAGCTGAGGACAATGAAGTAGGTTAGAGAACAGGGAAAGGTAGACTGGAACAATCTACAGGTTCACGGCTGGGAATCATGAAGTAGGTTTGAAGAATGGGTAAAGGCAGACTGGAACAATCCACAGGTGCATGACTGGGGACGATGAAGTAGGTTTGAGAACAGGTTGGAGGCTCTGTTCACAGAATCCTGGAGCAGGATAAGTGCATAGGTGCAGCCTCTTGTAGAGTAGTCCAGCATCCAGTCCACAGAGCTCCAGGGGCAAGCGCCCCTCCTCCATTCAGCTGAAAAATCCATTTTACTCAGCACTCCAGACTTCTTAACAGCATTCCAACCACCATCTGTAAGGAACCACCTGGTGGGACCCTTAGCAACCCACAGGATAGGATTCCCCAGAGTGCGGAGTCTAAGTCCCACTCTGCTTGTTCACCAGGGCCCCTGATGGTGGGGATGGACTTGGAGCAGACCGATACCAGGTCGCGGCCCCTGAGTACACCCACCTGTGGTAGAGGGGTCCGCCAGAGGTATCTGCAAGAGGAGAGCCTGATGTGAAGAGGCGGATGGGCCCGAGCAGGACGGATGGATGAGCAGAAGCGTCATCAGACAGGTCGAGACGGTAACCGTGGGAGCAGCGAGGTACAAGGCAGCGGGCAGAGAATAGTCGGGTCACACGCCGGGTCAGTAACAGAAGATCAGATCCAATGGGGGGCATCCAAGAGAGAGGTCAGGCAAGCCAGGGGTCAAAGCAGGAGAATACAGCACAGTTAGGGACAATCCGGGTCAGCAATGATCAAATAGCAAGGAATACAGGAGCAGGAACACAGGATAGACCAAACCGCAATCAGTGTCAGCGCACGGCGGATTTAAATGCCGTGCCCTGCCCTGTCATTGGTGCCAGGCGTGCACCCGCGGCCCCGAGTGTGCATGCGCGAGTTCTGTCTCCGCCGCGGCCGGCCAGGACCTAGTGCCCGCACACCAGCGCGAGCCGGCACACTGCGCCTGCGCCGAGCCACAAGCCGTGGCGGCCCCTGACACCATCTGGGCACACCTCCCTAGGGATTGGCTAGGCTCTGCTCAATATTCAGGCAGATCATTTGAATTCTCCCTCCCTAAGCTTTAGAAACCTCTTCCACAGGCAGCAGTCAAACTCTAAGCGCGTAAAGCCCTGATTAGATCAGACCAGACAATCACCGCTCCCCTGAGTACAGCAGAAGGCAAGAACTAAATTTATCTAGCAGCCTAACTAGGATGGTGCTACATATTTGTTAGGGTGTATTTTTCATACATTTTATATGGATCATATGTAATATCAAGAGTGACCTGAGGGTCTCTTTCTTTCTTGCTCCTTTACCAGGCCTTGGAGGAAGGTCCCAGCCATACCCAAGTTCTAGTGTCAAATGTTTCTATAACTTTTTCTCATTTTCTCTTTTGTGCAATGGACGTTTAATTGGAAACAAAACAATACTGATTGCCGCATGGTAAAAATAAAACACAATAGCTTTTGCTCTTCTATAAATACAAATTAAACTAGACGCTATAAAACAGGAAGATATTGTATGTTTAAAAATGACCCTCTGGATTTTGACAATAGAAAACAATAGATAATCAATGTTGGCTTTGTCTCCGATTTATTTATATGCAAGACAAATACATACATATCCATTCTGTGTCTAGCTGAGCCACAGCAGTTTCTCTTGTTAAAAAACTAACTAGCAGAAGGTGAAAATCACATAATTTTGTATATTTAAGAAAAACTTGTAAGATATATCGTACTGTATAACTATTCATTGAATATGTGTGCATAGCGTATATTACAGAATAGCGTACAGCAATATATATGACCTTATGACCTTTGCTAGTGGAAGCAGCTTTTAATTGCTTTCAGTTTGAGTCTATCAGGTTGATTTACTAAAGGCAAATAGACTTTTCTCTTTGCAAGGGCAGTTGCACTTTGCATAAAAAATGAATTATGCTCTCCTCCAATTATCAGACTCCTGCTGACATGCCCCCTCTGCATAGCCAGTCACTGGGAAGATCAGTATGCTGCTGTTTCTCCTCCCCCACTTCCCTATACAGCTGAGAACAGAAGGTATGTAATCACTAATGTTTTTTATATCTATACACAAATGTTTTGCCTTTCATTTCTATTTTAAACATAATAGGTTGTTTTGCAAGGTGAGGGTTTACAATCACTTTAAGCCCCCAAATGCCAGCATAAGAAATACTGTTCCTCATACGTTAGTTATATCATTAGAATTATTGAAAAGAGAGGCTATATTCTAATTAACATATGTCCTTTACCTCCAGTGTGCATAGAGAAGGCCTTAAAGGGTATCTACAGTGTAGTCAAAGCTTTTGTTTAATTTTGAATAGTGAAGGGTCCTGTTGGGGAGATTTGCTTCTTCTTCTTATCACATAGACACAACAGGAAGTGAGAATTAATCTCTCCAAATGAGAGAAATTGCTCTTGTTGTCACCTGAAAAGATGTCCATGTTGGTAGGTTATACCTCACTTCATTGGTTACATCCATAGCATTTCTGATTTCCCCTCCATCCCCATCATCATGTATGGCCAGTTTAATCCTTTTACAAAACCAGCAAAGCATTTAGGTTCCTTAAATAGCCAGTTCTCAATGGTGTGGTTTGTTCAGCATAAATAATGATTTTATTAAGGCTTCAGAAACAAGAGACTCAACAGAGCAAGACTGTGGTTGCAACAGAGTCACAATGCTGTCCCCCTAAACAGCAACATACAGTAGAGGCTCTGGTAATATGGTGATGTTAGCGCTAGGCTCACTGAAAATAGCTTTAAAGTGCCCCTGTCCCCAGACTACAGACATTCAAATATTTCCATGTTCTTAAAGTGTTACTAAACCCAGGACCCTGCATTTACTACATCCGGTCTTCCACAGTACACGGAAATGCAATTATAATAGTAAATATAACCTGCTAAATACCTTTGCTCATCAGCAGTGTAACGCAGTCTTGTGACTTTTATCAGTGTCCAGAAAAGCACTGGTTAATCTTATAGGAGGAGTTTTCATTCTCTTCTTACTGTCCTATGAGGTTGCATGACCCTTGACCCTCTGGACAGCACTGATTGGTCCTGTGCCGATCACATGCATCCTCCCCAAAAGAAAAAACTATCTAGCAATACACACCAAACAGAGCATGTGCAGACTTGCCACACTATGATAGATGAATTGGGGACATTAGAAGAAAGGGAGGATCAGAGAAGACAGGATCAAACAGCCTTTTTACACAATGCAGAGGGATTACCCCACAGTGAGTATAACAAGCATGCTTTAATGTAAGCTCCAAGGAGCAGGGCCCTCGAACCCCTTGTGTATTGTATTGTTACTGTACTGTCTTGTGTAGTGTCTCCCATTATAATGTACAGCGCTGAGTAAACCGTTGGCGCTATATAAATACTGTATAATAATAATAATACTGCATATACAGACTCATTTGACTGTTGTGGGCTTAGTATTACTTTAAATTGTATTTAAACCTAACATCTATTTTTCAGAATATTTCACATCATGCCTCATTATTCATTTAGTTTTATTAACCAAATTATTTTTTGTGAATCTGTTGCAATGTTTCCTAACTGGAGGTCCTGCCAGTAACAGCACTTCCAGTTGCAGGGTGACAACACTAAGCCACTGTTACACAATTCGCAGCAGTGTTCTTAACCTGCCATGCATGTGTCTTAAGTTGACCACTAGGCTGCCTATCAGGGATGCCCAAATATCTGCAATAGGGAGTGTAGACATCCAATAGCCTGACGCGTTTCGAGGACGTGCCTCTTCCTCAGAGCCAACTGACCAAATGTCTGCTCCCTCTTTTATATGCTCACTACTAGTTGAACCAAAGGTCACATGGGCCGTCCTGGACACTCCCCTATCCAGGTGGAGGGGTCACAGGGGCAATTGACATAGTATAAGTAAGCACAAAAGATCTATAAAAATATATATTTATAAATAAAATCGTTGAAACTAGTGACAATCACAAAATCATAAGAACCATAAGAAGTGTGCAAATAAAAAATAAGTAAAAAAACTACACAAACATATATATATATATTTCGTAGTGTCGTTCATCCATCCATCCATCCATCCATTTATTTATATGCGAGCAGTGCAGTGCATCACCAGGGTAGGATTTTTAAATATATATACAGTATGTGTAATTTTTTACTTATTTTTTTATTGCAGACTTCTTATGGTTCTTATGATTTTATGATTGTCACTAGTTTCAATGATTTTATTTATACATATATATTTTTATAGATCTTTTGTGTTTACTTATACTATGTCAATTGCCCCTGTGACCCCTCCACCTGCATATGGGAGTGTCTAGGACGGCCCATGTGACTTTTGGTTCAACTAGTAGTGAGCATACACTCCCTATTGCAGACTTTTACTCAGCGCGGTGCTGACCCAGCTGTTCTTTATGACGTGCCTTGACTGTATTGTCGTTTGTGAGTACAACACCTACTTTATTTTTTATTAAACATTTTTTATGGTAATGCACTAGGCCTGTGCGCCCTCTGTTTGTTCTTTACTCATTCAGTATATTTGGATTCCCCAGGTCTATTGAGGGCAGCAAGGTGTGCATGTTCCAGGACATTCTTAATGTGGTTGTAGCCTGCATCGAGTCCATCCCCAAGCGTAGGAGCATTTGTGTATGTCCAAATATCTGACAGGCCTTCTTCAAGCTACCTTCATTGCAATTTGTATACCTTCTAGGTGAGTTGCCATTTTATTTCTCGTTCACAGTGACATTAATTTGACATTCTCCTATAAAAATGAAAATATTGAGCATCTGGGCGACAGTTTTATACATAGTAACCCCTTCAAAAAAAGAATATATATGTCTCTTGGTGGCCTCCCACCCTAGTCTTGCCCATTTATTCCCTTTAGACAGGCAGTCTTTGCTTGGCAATTTTTCATGTACTCCCTACACCTTCCATTTCTGAATTAACTGATTTAACAGTACTCTAACTCCAAGGTGACAAAAATTCAGTGACCTGGAATTTTTGTATTCACCCCCTATGCTTTTTAATTAACTTTTCAAATTACTGATTTTTTTCATTGTGTAGAACGGGTCTTTCTAAACAAAGGGCCAGTTTACCATTCTTCAGACTTAAGAGGGACCAGGCTATGGCAAGTGGCAGTAGAAAAAAATCCTAAAAAAACAATGCCCTATCTTTGGTGTCTGTGGAATAGTGACCCATTGTTGGTGTCACTGGACCCAATTGTTGGTAGGAGAATTAAGCCCTATCATTGTTTTTGGGAGATATTGTGCCCCATTGTTGGTGTCATTGGGAGGAATTGTGCCATATTATTGGTGTCATTGGGAGGAATTGTGCCCCACCTTTTGTATATTTGGGAGGAATAGTGTTCCATCATTGGTGTCCTCGGGAGGAATTGTGCCCTATCATTGGTGTCTGTGGAATAGTACCCCATTGTTAGGATCATTGAACCTAATTGTTGGTTGGAGAATTGTGCCCTATCAGTAGTGTCTTTGGGAGAAATTGTGGCCCATTTTGGTGTCATTAGGAGGAATTGTGCCCTATTATTGGTGTCATTGGTAGGAATTGTGCCCCACCATTGGCATCAATGGGAGGAATAGTGACCCATCATTGGTGTCCTTGGGAGAAACTGTGCCCCATCATTGGTGTCATTTGGGAGGAATTGGGGCCCAGCGTTGGCGTCATTGGGAGAAATTGTGCCCAATCGTTGTTGTCAGTGGGGGGGAATTATGCTCCGTTGTGGTATCAGTGAATGAAATTGTGCCCCAAGGGCCAGATAAATGTAAGCAAAGGGCTGCAGTTTGGAGACCCAAGGGTCTCCAAACTTTCCAAAGAAAGGGCCAATTTACTGTCCTTCACGCTTTAGTAGGCCTGTGTGTAGTGGGATTAGAAAATGCCCCGGTGTCCGTGGGAGTAAAGAATACCCCATAGTCGGTGTCATTTTGAGAAATTGTGTCTCATCAATGGTGTCTGTGGAAGGAATCATGCTCCAAAGTCCAGAGAAAGGCAGGCAGAGGGCTGCATCTGGCCCCCAGGCCTCAGTGTGGAGACCACTGCCCTAGACCTAAATGAGCATTTAACCCTTGCATTGTGGTGGCATTTTTACTTTTCTGGCAGTTAGCATTTAACAAAACAATGAATTGCAGCCGTTAGTAGCAGACCTGAGTCATACATTATGGAAAACCTTGTTAATGGTGGAGTTTTTCTTCAAGTGGCCTAATTAAATAAAGGTCATTCCTGCAGTGCTCTCAGTGCACATGAAGCTCTCAGTAAAAACCAAATCACATCAAGAAACAAATGTTTTATATTCAGTGAAAACAGATTCATACAAATGATTACATTTTGCATATAAATTAAAGTATACAATGATAGTGATGTCATGTATATACAATACATTATTACAAAATTTAACATGGTGTTCTTACAAATGTTGTTACATGCCCCAAAATGGCCACTTGCCAATAGACAGAAAGTACATGCATTTACATTTTAATTGCACTGCAATTAACATGATGTGCATTTTTATTAAGAAAACAGAAACTTGCAAAATATTAATGTTCATTTATTCAGTGCATTATGTGCTAAAATTTGAGGTAACAATCAAAATCTTGCTTGACATATACATATATATAAAACCTATAGAAAAGCTTCATAACTACATAGCATGATTGTGCACAAACAGTTTAGTTGTATAAAACACATACAACACAGACGTACACAACTGAAAGTCCTTTTATGATTATCACATTAAGTGCTAATATGTGTAAGTTAAAGTAGTAATAATATGATGAGAAATTCAACGTCTGGAAGAAATATCTGTGCTTTATTAAGTCCTTCCATTGAACATGTGCTAAGGGTAAGAATAGCTACACTTTAAAGGGCCTTCCATCTTCAAATAACAAATTGTAATTGCTTGTGTTCATCTTTCTACAACTTTCGCTTTCTAGCTAAGCAAAGGAAAGAAGTGTTATGATCCCCAAAGCAACCAATAAGATATGTACTTTTTTGACCTCTCCTCAAACATGACTTGAATCTTTTTGCTGAGGGCACCTTTTTCTCTTCAATTATTTAAAATAAATGAACCAAGATGCTACTCCCTACATGAATATCAAATCCATAGACAACAAAAGAATAGTGCCATGCACTACTGCCATTTCGAAAACCAATTCTCAGTCCTGCCTTAAATGTATGCCACAAGACAGCTGTCAATGTTTGTCAGACACTTATCTGTAAAAAGAAACAGAGCTTGTACATGTTCAAGTTTAGATGTGGGACTTGCACATGGCCACATTTAGAGGCTGGCCTTGCAGTTGGCCAAATTTAGAGGCCGGGGTTGCACTTGCCCAAGTTTAGAGGCTGGGCTTGCACTTGGCCACGTCTAGAGGCTGAGCTTGCATCTGGGCAAGTTTAGAGGCTGAGCTTGCATCTGGGCAAGTTTAGAGGCTGGGCTTGCATTTGGCCAAGTTTAGATGCTAGCCTTGCAGTTGGCCAAATTTAGAGGCAGGGGTTGCGCTTGCCCAAGTTTAGAGGCTGGCCTTGCGCTTGGCCACGTTTAGAGGCTGGGCTTGCGCTTGGCCATGTCTAGAGGCTGGGCTTAAACTTGGCCACGTCTAGAGGCTGGGCTTGCATTTGGCCAAGTTTAGAGGCTGGGCTTGCATTTGGCCAAGTTTAGAGGCTGGGCTTGCATTTGGCCAAGTTTAGAGGATGGGCTTGCATTTGGCCAAGTTTAGTGGCTGGGCTTCCACTTGGCCATTTTTAAAGTCAAATCTTGCATATGGCTAAGTTTAGAGGCGGGAGTTTCATTTGGTTAAGTTTAGAGGCTGGGCTTGCACTTGGCCAAGCTTATGGAGAGGGCTTGCACATGGCCAAGCTTAGAGGGAGGCTTGCACATGGCCAAGCTTAGAGGGAGGCTTGCACTTGGCTAATTTAGAGGTGAGAGTTGCATTTGGTTAAGTTTAGAGGCTGGGCTTGCACTTGGCCAAGCTTATGGAGAGGTCTTGCACTTGGCCAAGCTTATGGAGAGGTCTTGCACTTGGCCAAGCTTATGGAGAGGTCTTGCACTTGGCCAAGCTTATGGAGAGGTCTTGCACTTGGCCAAGCTTATGGAGAGGTCTTGCACTTGGCCAAGCTTATGGAGAGGGCTTGCATATGGCCAAGCTTAGAGGGAGGCTTGCACATGGCTAAGTTTAGAAGCAAATCTTGCACATAATTGAGTTTAGAGGAAGGGCTTAAACATGACTGAGTTTAGAAGCAGGGCCTGCACTTAGCCAATGTTAGAGGCATGGCTACCACGGCACCTTCTATAGGGAAGATCTCAGGACTGTAAGAAGTTGCTGCTTTGATTCAACACTGGAAGTAAAGACACAGAACTTCAATATACCAGTAATGTGGCTTGACCTATACAAAAAGCTCAGCTGGAAGATCTAACACTGTATATGAACTATTTAATAAAAGGCACTTGCAAGAATGTAAATTCATCCAAATGTGGACATCCCCCTTTAATGATATAGAGTGGAGATTTCATATTTAGAGAAAGCTTTACACTATATTAAATTGGATACACATCTTGTCATCATTGACTGCTCATGAATTGTCCTATAATTCTTTACAATAAATTTCTGCAGGGTTCTACTAGACCAGTGTCACCCCCAAATGTGAATAACATTTAAATATACCAAAGTTTTATTTTTCACATAATTGTTCTCTAAAAATGAACATTATTATACCATTCCAACTTATTTTGGGTTACTGTATTCGTCTGGCAGTGTACATCTACCCACATCTAGAAATAAATGGCAACATTAACAATATGCCAGCAACTAGACAATTTGCATAGCAAACATCTTTAACTTGCTACATTTCAGTGTCCAGATCTGTTGGCTGGTGACACCTATGCAGTCTTGGTTACAAGGAACACTTGTCTCAGGAAAACAGATGTGGTCTTGAAAATGAATGGATGCTTACAGTGCTAGATTGGATTGATGATCTGATCCCCCTAAACGCTTAAAAACATGTTAAAGTGCCCCCTGGAAAGAAGTTAATAGTCACCTCCCTTGCAACCCACATGTTTGACACTTCCAGGAGTGTTAATTTACTGGTCCCATGCTGTACTATGTGCTTTCTCCAGATAACCTCGAAGTCACTGTAGGACACAATAGGATTGAAGGGATTGGAGCAGGGGTCTCCAAACTATGGCCCTCTAGGTGTTGAGGAACTGCAAGTCCCATGAGGCTTTTCAAGACTGTGACAGCCACAGGCAAGACTCGCAGAGGCAGAGGCATGCTGGGACTTGTAGTACTTCAACAGCTGGAGGGCCATAGTTTGTAGACCCCTGGATTGGGGGAAGGAACCACGGTGCAGGGATGGGGACCAGGAAATCAACAATTCTGGAAGTGTTGGATTCTGGAGATTCTATACGCAGTGGTTTATCTGTAATACAATGGAAATCAAACACAAGGGCATTAGAAAAGGTGAGGTCTTTGCAGAGAACATAAGTAAACAGTTTTGTTTTAGCAAGACATTTACTTTAAGGGACACCTCTAGTGATGATGAAAGAAGGCTGCTATTGCTGATATTACCTTCTGAAAATGCTAGTTGTCTGGAAGTCCCCCAAACGTTTACTTCAATAGTTTGAGTCAGTGACCTAGAACAAGTATGCAGATAATGGCTCAAATACAAAGGCCCTGTATTTCTCTCAGGACACTTCTCTAGATATTAAAGTGGTAATAAACCCAAAAATATAATATATTGCAGTTTACCAATCCTTAGATGTGGCGGCTGCATTAGTTTTCCTTTCTTGGGCTTTCCACTCTGTTTTTACCTGGTTATCTGGACAGTATCACGCCTCCTGTATTAGAGTGCCCCACTCTGGATAAATGAGCACAGGGGCACCTTTGAACAACATCATTGTCATTCTGGGAGGAGGGGAGCGTTAGATGAATTAGCAGATCTAGATAGACTAACAAATTGAAACCAGACTCCAGCTAATAATGCAGTTAAGTTAGCCTATCTTTTGGGATAAAGGTTCTACATAAATAAAAGCTGAACATTGTAAGCATTCCTACCAGTGGTTAATGGTTTGTCTCGACAATCTAACTGCTACATTTGTTTTGTTGAAAAACAACATTGGCTTCAATGCCAAGTCATTGACTTGTATGCAGATTAAGAGTGCTTAAGCTAAAGCCAGTAAGGCATCTAGCATTTTCAGTAAGAGTTCAAAGGAAATATGGCTAGCGATTGCGCTAGCATCAATTGTAGCTTGAGTCCAATGGCCGGCTTGCAAACTGTAAAAGCCAATCTTGGATTCAAAATATGGTTAACAGCTCCAAAAATCTTTAATAGGAGTATTAAAAACAAACAGATACAATGTTGCACTTACATTTTTGGTGCTTAAATGGGCACAACAAAAAGAAACAAAAAAGAAACCAACTCTTTTCACTGTTAACAAATCACTGGTGTGGGGGGTTTCAACCCCTAGAGGTGTCAGTGTAACTGGACAGTGGAGGACAGCACAAGGTGTCAGCAGCTCGGCGCCCATGAGTGGCTCGTCTTCCCTTCTCTAGAATGCCAACCTTAGAGCAAGGTCATCCCCGGTGGACATTTATCCCGGAAACACTAACTTTAACACTATGAACCAGGCTCATACATCCACTGGCGTTCAACTGATAGGAGGATTGGGACTAGCGGTGTTTCTTTTTGATGTGCCCGTTTAAGCACCAAAAATGTGATTGCAACATTGTATCTGTTTATTTTTAATACTCCTATTAAAGGTTATGGCACCAGAGCTGGCGAGCTCTCTTTCTTTGTTATCTAGCATTTTCAGCAAAGGCAGACTCCATATTCTCTCAATATAGGTTTCCTTTAACAGCATCAGTAATGACTAAGTATCATCTATATAGCTTTGAGACCTAAGCTAGATATGCTTGAATGCACCGAATAATTTTTACAGCTATGTATATATACATGTTTGCTTTCAATAGCTAAAGCGTAGTTAAAAGCACATTTAGTGACTTGTTATTTTCAGATTTGGTGAAGAATATTGTTAGGCTGCATATCATTACATAAAAAGATCTATACAGTTCAGTGCCATGGAAGGAGACAGGCTGAAAAGGACCAGTATACTGTATAAATAAACCTAAATGGGAAAATCATGATCCGGTATACAGCGAGGTTCATACATTTTAATATTGTGAAGGCAATATAACCTGCACGGGAAGAGCAAATCCTTCACGACTTTGTTATTTAAATTCTGCAATAAATAGCAAAGTAAGTAATCATTTATAGGGAAAATTTCACATTTTTAACTCAATGGGTGTCTGTGCAAAATACAAGTGACTGAGACTGAAAGATATTCATAATTTATGAAGATTTAAAGGAACGCGGTTGCTTTTTTTTAAAAGTGGAAAACAACAGCTCCTTACAAGCAAGCAAATAATACTCACTTGTCCCACCCAGATCCATAGATTGGAAAGATAATCTGCCTTAAAGATATTCTATATTCAACATGTCCAGGACATCCCCACAAGTTTAGCAGAGTATGTAGCAGGATGGGTGAAAATGAATCGCTCGCTTTGTAGAGCACCTGGTTTCCAATTTTAAAAAGGCAACAGAGTCACTTTAAAGGGGACCAACTGCAAATGGCCTTTTTAAGAATACAAATATTTAGCCTTACAAACTATTACGAAGTTAGTAAAGCTAAATAAGGGAGGGAAAACAAATATTGTATAGGTAACCTATACAGGCATATTAATGTAAGACTAAATAATCAGATCCTTATCCAACTGTGGTTGGTTCTTTTTGGGATAGGGTTGCCCACAGCAATCAATACGATATAATACTATTGCTGTCACATTGAGATAAGGCCATTACCTGTTATGTTATCTGTTTCAGACCATGACTTATAACAGAAACCTCTGATGCAATAGTCCATCCTGAGACTCACTGGCCATATATTAGTTCAGAAACAGTGACCAGACCCTCATAACATGTGCATTCAATATTCCCAGAACTGCTGTGGCATGCAGGACAGAAATCAGAAAATGCCAGCTTCAATCTGAGGTTTTTCATGCAGTTTTTTTTAAACTTTGAGGCAAATTTGATTTGTAGAAAACATAGGGGTTGATTTACTGAAACTGGAGAGTGCAAAACCAGGTGCAGCTCTGCATAGAAACCAATCAGATTCCAGATTTTTTGTGTCGCAGCTTAAGTTGGAAGCAGATTGGCTACCATGTACAGGGGCACCAGATTTTTCACTTACCAGTTTTAGTAAATGAACCCTATAGTCACAGTAGGGCATCAATAACCAAAGCTAACACACCAAGATTATCAAAAAAAGTGACATTAATTTCAACAAATTAGATTTATAAATGACAAATGAATTAAATAAATATCCTTATTCTTGGATTAAAACTTGTGAACTGAATCTGTTATGTGTTGACGAGACCCATTATGCTCAAATATGTCTATGACACAACAAAGCTGGCAGCATGATCATTACGAAGATCAAAACAGGCATGGATGGTTGCTAAACATTAGAACATACTTTTGTCTAATAAATAACCTTGATGGTATTTGTAGATATAATTCACTTATACGTGTTTGCTTAGATATGCCATTTTCTTTTTTTTATTTGAAAGCCTTCAGGTTTAAAGCCCAACAGCCAAAACTGTTTTTTTTAAGTGTAGGCACAGGGGTAAAGGGAGATAACCTCTGTCTGGATTTGGGGCCATCTTGGGTCACCACTGTGGAGATGTCCCCTTGTCCTTAGCTGAGACAGAAAGTGATAGAAAATCTTTCCAATGAGGACACCGATTACAACCAGACATTTCGGTTCAGTAAAATGGTGGAGAGTTAGAACCTCTGCAAGGTTATTACTGCCTGTGGTGTCCGAACCCAGAGAAAACCGCTCCCCATTTCTTGGTTTGAAATCTACCCAAATGAGTCACAGAAAATAAAAACATACTTACTCTTTTCAAGTCGATCCAATACTAGAAAAATAAATTGTCTGGATTTGTGTTTTAACGTTTTTTCCAGAAATAATAAATATTAAATGACAGCTCTGCAGCATATCTTTTTACATGTCCTATGACAACAGTAGCTGATATTAAATACAGAAAGCTTACTTATTTCTGAAAATGCTAGCAGCCTGGCTTTCATGCTGATCTAATGACACTTTCCAAGTCCCTGATCCAGAGCACATGTGTATCTAGGTCAAAAAGTCTCCGTTTGCTTAAACCAGGTCAATGACTCTGCATATTGATGGAAAAAGACCAGGTAACTAGCATTTTTAGAAAGATAGGTCAGGAATGTGAGCCTCCATATTCTTCTGATACACTTGTTAAGACACAAGAAACAAGTCTGGCTTGGTTTGTGACACATTGGTGGGCAATATGGCTGTTCGAGAGCTGCAGTCCCATGATCCTTAGCACAACAAACCATCATGTTTGTCCCAATTCATTAGCAAGGATAACCACAAGAATCTGAACCTTCTGTACATGATGGGTGTAAAGAAGAGGTGAACAATATTGTGCTGAGGAGGTGATCATTTGGTTCTGGCCATTTGAAAAATGAAACACAAGTGCAGTATAGTCATTTTAGCCATGAGATTCAGGATGGTTGTGTTGCTTGATGTACGTATACATTTAATCTGCAGTCTTTACATAAAAGGCACTTTTTTCTCTCATTGTGGTATAAGTTCTTATCCGGTTCCATGGCTGCTATAGTCAAAGACTCCTTTCTTGAAGAACGGGGAGAACTCGCAGATTGTGTGCTTGGACAGGGTCAGACTGACCTTATCAATGTGCAATGGAGATGTAGGAGACTTCAGCATGACAGAGAAGAAGTTCCGCAGGTATTTCTACAAAGGAAAATGAGAAAAGATCAGACATTATATGGTGTTTGCACCCTCTGTATAAAATATGGACGTAAACTTTATCTCAGAACTTAGAGAAACAAGTAGTCATTAGAGAAGATAGATTCAGCTCAATTCTGCTGAAGACAGTAACTAAACAGATGCCAAAATAACACCAGGGAGCCTATCTTGTTAATGTAGGAGTTGTAAACAGCCAGAATATGTTCCTAAGGTCCCTTTCCTGTTTTTCAGGTGAACCCGAATGGAACCTTCATTCTCCTCTATGGAGTGATTGTTGTAAACGGACATCCAATCCGATCCGATAAAAAGAGACAGATGGGGATTCGTTCCCCTTCCATCCATTAAATCGGATTAGATGGCAGTTGGATGGAAAGGGACAGGCGGTCCGCTTCCATCTGATCGTCGGATGGAAATGGACAGAGAGACAGGGAGCTGTGTCCGCTTTGCACAAGCGGAGCAAACTCAGACCTGTCATTCGCTTGCCAAGCGGGAATCAGCAGACAGATCTCCCACTGAGCAAATGGATCCGCTGATGGGTCTGCTGAGCAAGCGGATCCACTGATGGGTCCGCTCCGTGTGAAAGGGGCCTAAAAGTAAACATTGGCAGAAATCCCCCTACAGAGGTTTGATATACAGCAGACTCTTGTAACATTATACCTAACAGAAGTTAAAGCCCAACTGCAGCTAGATTATTTTTATTTTGGTTTGGCTGTACAAGGATTAGAGCCTCCGTTAGGTTT
Source organism: Staurois parvus (assembly GCF_062004578.1). NCBI lineage: Eukaryota > Metazoa > Chordata > Amphibia > Anura > Ranidae > Staurois > Staurois parvus. The sequence goes on along the minus strand of NW_028317797.1, from coordinate 6,929,544 downwards.
TGATTACTACCTGTGTCTCCATTGTGGAGCCATCCCCTGATTTTTCAAAATTTCCTGTATGGAAGGCACATGTACAGACAGATAGGGAAAACAACTTCAACAGAGTCACAGGACTGAGATGAAAACCTGACTGAAAGTGTAACTCTCCCCAATTAATCTAACCAATTGTGAATGAAAATTGTTGGCGGGAGTTAGGCATTAACCAATGTTCTACAGTCAGTCATCCTGAACCACTGGGCTGAATAATGTATCCAACTGCCACTTAGCATGTACAGTAGGCCCTTCCGGGTGCTTCTAAGTTCTTTTTGATGTCCTGTAGAACACCTGGGGAGCTCAGTCATTCAAAATAGTCACCATCTTTTGTGTTGTTCACTACATCTTCCTACTTCTAACCCTCACCTTCCTGTTGGGTAAGCAAGGTTAACAATTACAAAGATGGCCCAAAAGTGAGGTTCAGAAAGTGGAACATATCTGTGACCACAGGACCTCCTTGTAACTCTCTAATTCAGGGAGAATGTGCAGGCACCTGTACAGTGTTATTGACAATTAAACACTTAATTATTCCACAGGTCTACATTAAAACATATGACTATCAAAAAATATTTTTTTGTGTTTCAACAGGTTTTTAATGAAAACAAAATCCAGTGGTAATACATGTAAACACAATGTAAATTAATGGTATAGAGCACTGTGCAACAAATACAATCCAACCTTATGGCAGAAATAATGCTGTATAGTTATAATATAATCCTTAGGCTGTTTACAATCCTGCCCCAATTATTGGTTATACGTGAGGAGAGTAAGGGTCCTTGCACACACGGTGCTGCATTCCATTCAGCAAGGATTCCATGAGCAGATCTCCTGCAGAATTGGAATAGCATGGGACTGATGTAGTTTTTTTTAACATCTGGGCCCATTCAGTTTGTGTCTGCAATTTTTCAGTTTGTCGTCGGACTGTGGTAGACCCATGATAGTTCTATGAATGAGCGGGAATTGTATCTATTTACATCAGGCTGCCTCCAGTCTGTCATGTTTAGGTCCATAAAAATGGAAAAGGATGTAGTCCTTTCCCCCTTTTTTTTTCTGACCTGGAGGTGGATGCAAATTTACATAAGTCTGTTTACATCCACCTGCCCATAGAGCTGCATGGAGCTTCCGATCGGGTCTGCCTGAAAAGTTGACCAAAAGACCTGATCAGAAAGTCCCCGTGAAAGGGGCCTAAGACCATTCATAAAAAGGGCAAGAAAGAAAGAAAAAAAAAAAAGCTGGAAGGGTGGGGGGAAGGGAAGGCATGAGACTGTTAGCAAAAACATTTTTTAAAGTTAGTTTTGAATGGTATAGGATAAGAACCCCGGTTGCAGAGTTTTTTTTTATAATTTACTGATCCGCTGACAACAAACAGGAAGAAAGAGAAAACCTTCAACAGCAACACGAGCAGAAAAAAAAAGCAGTAGAGTAGGGGAAGGCTAGAACTCCTCTTGGTATTTTATTGCTGTCTGTGTCCCTGTTGCAGATTTTCGCTCACTTCTTGTTAGATTTCAACAGATGTTCCTAGAACAGTTGGTGAAATTTCTCAAACTGCACCTTGGTAAGCAACCACCCTTCCCCACTCTATACCATTTTTAAAAAAAACCCCAGGAAGAATAGTTTAGGCTGGACACTAGGTATAAATGTTCATATGCAGTTCATAATCCATCAAAACTGAAAACAGTTATCAGGTTTGGTCACACCTGTATATTAATTGGCAGTGAAAGACCTGGATAGAATTCAGAATATAATAACCTGAAATATTAGGATTTCCAAAATAAATGCTGAAAATGAGCATGCCAACAGTTCTGTGCCACAAAACAACCTCCAGGCATATGGTTTACACTGGGCATTGTCTTTCTTTTCCAAATCACAATTTACTTACTTTCTGGCTATTATACCTCTATCTAGAATGTAGTTAGAGAGTTTAATGGATTTTTGAGGGTCAAGAACATTTTCAGATAGACATCCTGCTGTTGAGACAGCACAGGTCAGTAGTCAGGAGCTAACACTCTATTAGTTTATCTTATTTAACTGGTCTGTGTGTTCTGCATACTGATCGGCACAGTCTGTTCAGCAAAATAACAAGAGGATACAGCTCTAAAAATGGATAGATGCATTTTTATAATTAAAAGTGCTAACGTCTCTGCCTTTTGCCTCTGACAGTGATTCTCTTCAGTCAAACTTGTTATTTGAATATTCCTGTTAGGCAGCACAACTGTACCTACCTGTAGACTACATTGTAGATAGGCAATACATCCTGGTTTAGGACTCACAGCAACCAGCTCATTCCTCCTGCCAGGAAGTGTCTACTGTTAGACTGACACTAAGCATTAGAGCTTGTTTGGGTTACAGCAGGGGTAGGCAACCTTTGAGAGTTGGAGATCTACCTGGACAACAAGGAAGAATCAAAAGGTCCCTGGAGTGCAGCACCCTTTTTTGACTAGCAAGCCCCCAATGAAAAGTTAAAAAAAAAACAACGTCCTTGTTGCATAGAGAAAACTTAGAAAATAAAACTATTGTCCCTGTAAAAATATAAATATAGTCTACTTTAAAAGTTAGCTTCAGCCAGAAACTGCGCCTTCACTTTCATTCACAATTTTTTTCATGTCTGGGGAGTAATTGGCCGCCCCCTCAAGCCAGATGCCAGAGTCCAATATGAAAGCAGAACATCTGGTACTGCAAGCTTGGTCAGTTTCAGGCCTGGCTTTCCGTTCTAAGTTCTGACCAGTGTAAGTAGTAGGTAGGTCAGTGTACAGAGGTCCATAGTAGATAGGTCAGTGTGCAGAGGTCAGTAGTAGGTAGGGCAGTGTGCAGAGGTCAGTAGTAGGTAGGGCAGTGTGCAGAGGTCAGTAGTAGGTAGGGCAGTGTACAGAGGTCAGTAGTAGAGAGGTCTGTGTGCAGAGGTCAGTAGTAGGTAGGGCAGTATGTAGAGGTCAAGAGTAGGTAGGTCAGTGTGCAGAGGTTAGTAGCAGGTATTTCATGGTGGCTGTGATGAAGAAAGAAAGGAAGGCAAGTATGAATGTATTGAGGTGTGGGCTTTAAAGAGACTATCACGTTGGCCTATTATCCTTTTACTGAAAACAGTATACTCTCTAGGAGATGTCATCTGTAGTATTTTGAAGATGCGGTTTAGCAAGGATGTCCACTGCACTGACTGCATACAGGCATCCACTAAAGGAAGAACAGACAAATCTGTGCAGACAAGATCCCAAAATATGAAAACAATGATAATTTCAGGTAAACTTCTCACTAAAACCTAAAAAAAATATTTCCTGAAAATGTGGGATTGTTTCTGTTGAAGGCCATGGACATTAAATACTGATAAGCCAGTGCTGGGCTGCATGTGGCAGATGCTTTCCTTTATTATGAGCTCCAGCACAACTGTTAATTCACGCTTCAGGCTGAAATGATTCAGTCTTCCCATGTGAATTTCCCATTGACTCCTATGGAGTATTCAGATGGTGGAGTCTATATATTACATTTGGCCTGAAGACAAAAGCGATAGAATAGATCTCCTGAGGTAATATAAAACAGCTGGCATCTGATCTAAATCACCAGAATCCATCCAACACTGAATTTTTTTAAACCTGTATGAATACTTGTTATTTTTAACAGTCATGAGAATCTTTGCAGACGAACAAAATGGTTTTCAAACATTTTTCAAAATGGTAGGGCCAAGTAACTTACATGGAAATCTTCCAGGAAGGCTGTAGCAGGAGTCATGTTCCATGCTTTCCTTGAAGGCATGTCCAACTAGCAAATCTTAGGACAGATCCAGCAGATGATTTCCCATTTGGACAGGGTTTGGTTTGAAATCCCAATAGAGATCTCAGTGCATGGTTAAGTAAAATATGCCACTGTCAATATCACATTCAGAATCGAAACCTATTACTGTACTACACATTTTTAAGTAGATTTAAGAATTGTTACAATATCTGTCAGGTATTAGTAGTCCCTGGTGAGACGTCTGTTCATTGTTTGGCACAGTGGCGTCCTTTGCATCAGAGTGTGAAAATGCGGCACTAAAGGGAAAGAAATCTACCCTGCAAGGAGAGAGAGAGGGAGGGAGGGAAGTGAAGGAAGGGAAGAGAAGAGAAGGGAAGGGAAGAAAGAAAGATCAAAAGTATCACCAGCTTATTAACAAGTAGAGAAGTTTAAAAACAAGCTCACTGCCTCACAAACTCCTGTAGCTGCAGGCACTACAGAGCAAGTCACTAGGAGTACTGACATTTTTTAAGTGGTTCTCTCAGCAGCTCAATGTACCCTGCTCTCCCCTCTCAGAAGTGATTCAGCAGCCTTCTATTTTGCGTGGCGGGAGGAGGTGGAATTGAGTTGCTGAAGGAATGACCTGAACAACTTCACTACCTCTGTTGTAAATATTGAAGGCCCCAGGGCAGAGACAAAGCAATCTGCTTTGTTGCTACTGGTGTTAGTTCACACCACTGGTGTTGTGGTGGTGTGCACTGAACAATATAATGCATGCAATATTTTTTTTTTTTCAGCAAAGCAGGTTGCCACATAAACCACTGCTGCCATGGCCAAAGAAAGTGCATTGGCACTGTTCACTTTCACTGCACACCAGTGTCCATATATGATCAGCCAGCTGCTAGTGTGGAAGGGCCCTGAGGATGAATTACTCCACAATATCTACATAGGTTGGTGAGAGCATACAGTATATTAAAGCTTATTTACTGCTTTGTTTAGGTGGCCGTAAATTCTAGTTTTAAAAAAATCTATTCAAATTGTATTCCTAACTAAAAAAGAACCTTCTAGTGCTCTCAGCCTCCTCCACATTCCTTTTCTTTTTTTTTGTTACTGCTGTGATCTGACTACCTGTTAGAGGGTGGCTATGTTCATTCTCCATAGTTCCACTGTATGTAGGAATGTAGCCATCCTTTCTTGCTTGTTCCTGAGATGGACTATGGGATTTGTAGTGTGACTAGTAGTAGTGCACAAAACTGTAATTAATGCACATTGTTTGGTCCAAACAAACTGAAGTGAGGGAAGGAAAGGAGAGGTTTGGGAGCTCACGGAGTGAATGTCCATAGCCTGACCAAATCTTCAAATTAAAAATAGAATTCTCTGTTTTATGCCTATATTGCAACAAAATGTATTAGGATAATGCAAAAAAGGAGTATGCTTGGTTCTCCACTGACACTTTCCAGACCTCGGCCATATGGTCTTGCACTGATTTATCTGGGGTAAAGACAATTCTGAGCAGTTTCATTCATTCTCCTGCCCCCACCACAATCCTACTAGAGTGTACACACTAAACATTATTCTGATAGCTCTAATGTATGACAGTTTTTTTATCTGTCGTTCTACTTATTTCACACATTCTGAACAACTGCTCACAGCTCCATTCTGCAATAAACAGTAAACAAAAGGATAATTACATCTAATGTCTCAATTACTATAAGAAAAGTCATATCTGTCTTCACAGTTATGTAAAAAAAAATTATCACAAACTGTTACTAAATTAGAAAATTTGGTTCACTTACATATTCTGTCATCACCATGTAATATAACAACAACATAGCATTTCATCTTCTCATTATACAAGGAATATTGCCTATTTTACTGAATATACCATGGAATAAAAACTATCTGCACTTTTTATATGATGTGGAAACAAATTAAAGTTATCGTGCTTTGGCTTTCTTCCATCCGTTTTTACAGAATGTCTCTCCTCACTTGAGGTAACGTTTCTGATTGCGGAGGGCATTGTGTGCGATGGTAAGTATGCTGCCCACAACACATGTCACTTTCTGTAGCTGGTTCAAAAAGATATGGAACATTATATTGTCTTCCAAATGGTGCAACCCAACCACAAAGCAAATAAGTGAACAGCTTGTCATTTTGCATGTCTAGGACTGCATTTCACCATGGACAGGAGTTTCCCTTTAAGTCTTTGCACTGACAGTTAGTGAGTGAAGGGAAGGAGAAGGGATGGAATTTGTCAGAAATGTGACTCCCCCCTTTTTTTTTCTTTTCTTTTTTTGTTTTTAAGTAAAAGGCTGCAATAAATATCCCAGCTAGTGATGGAGATCAATCCTGTGCAGCACAAATCAAAACAAGTCATGTCACTGCTATTCACAAATGACAACAAAGGAATTGAATTTACCACGGAGCCTGGGCCAGTAGCGACAGCTTGTCATCTTTTGGAATGGCCTTGGCAAGCAGCTACCAAAGTGTTTGACATGAATCATCCTCAAAACCCTTTGCCCAGATCAGGGGAAAAAAAAATGGAGAGTGACAGTGTTTGCAATAAAAAGTATAAAGCGAGCCGGCTCATCAGCGGCATGTTCACTAGCAGGTACAATATGTTTCTTTTTCGTACTAGAGTATGGTAAAGCTTCATGCTGTGGAATGTTTGAGGGAAAAAAAGAAAGAATAAAAGCTTAACTAGCACTATCTGCATCTAAAATGAGAATACAAAGTAACACCAAAAAAACCTCTAACCTCCTTCTGTCTCAAGCCTGGTGATGCCGTCTGGAAGGAGTGAATAGATTACAGAAATGGTGGATGACCATTCCCCATGTATGTGCTGCAACTGTGAATTAAACTATTGCCTGGAATCTAGTGTGCGACCAACCTCTGCAGTTACTCTCCATTTACAACAATGTAATTTAACTCCCACAAATAACCTCTGGGCACCGTTATATGTGTAAACCAACCCCAGTCACCCCTCTTCCTTTTAGATGCAGTTGTTATATTCTTTAACCACTTAACCTCCATAAGGTTTTACCAGGACATGTTTTGCCATTCAGTACTGTGCTACTTTAATTGGCAATTGCTTGGTCATGCAACACTGTACCCAAATGGTACAGTTCACACAGATAGAGCTTTATTTTGGTGGTATTTAATCACTACTGTTTTTTTTAATTTTTTGCTATAAAAGAAAAATGAAAGACTTGAAAATCTGAACACAAATAAATCTTCAGGACCAGACGGTTTACACCCGAGAGTCCTCAAAGAACTCAGTTTGGCTATAGCCAGACCGCTATTCCTAATTTTTAAGAACAGCATACTGACAGGAATGGTACCAACTGATTGGTGAAGGTCCAATGTGGTACCAATATTTAAAAAAAAAAGTGCAGAGATATATTTCTGGAAATTATAGGCCAGTCAGTCTCACATCGATAGTATGTAAACTATTGGAGGGGATGATAAGGGACTATATCCAAGATTTTGCAGATGAAAAAAGATTCATTAGTTGTAATCAGCATGGCTTTACAAAAGGTTGTTATTGCCAAACCAAACTGTTAAAATTCTTTGAGGATGTGAGTTGCCATCTACATAAGGGAAGGCCTGTGGATGTGGTGTACCTAGAGTTTGTGAAAGTATTCCATACTGTTCCTCATAAGGTCTTAAAGCGGAGCTCCACCCAAAAGGGGAAGTTCCACTTTAAAGACTGGTCCCCCCGCTCCCCATTAAGGATTGGCACCTTTGGGAAGCGAAGTTGTCCTCCTACCCTCCCTCCCTGTAGTCTTCTGGGACACGTGACAGGTCCCAGAAGACTAAGGGCCATTCAGGAAGAGCAGCACTACTTGCACATGCGCAATGGGCACCCGGCTGTGAAGCCACAAGCTGTCACAGCCAGGTGCCCACACTGAAGATGCCGGCACCTGGAACACCAGACGGCTGGTAAAACGGGCTGCGGGGACGACACTGTGGGATCGTGGCACAGGTGAGTGGCTGTTTTTTAAAAGTCAGCAGCTACAGTTTTTGTAGCTGCTGACTTTTATTTTTTTTACAGTGTGAGTGGAACTCCTCTTTAATTTACAAATGGAGGACTGCAGGCATGGACCATAGGGTTTGTAAATGGATGGAAAACTGGTTACAGGGGTGTGTCCACAGGGTGCTGATAAATAGCGTGTATTCAGACTGGGGTACTCCAGGGCTCTGTGTTGGGACCAATTCTATTTAATGTATTCATAAAAGATACAGAGGTTGGTATAAATAACAGTCTTAGTTTTTGTGGATGATACAAAGCTAAACAGGGCAATAGCTTCACAGCAGGATATAGAAACTTTACAAGAAGACCTCAATAAAATAAAGGAGTGGGCAAATACATGGCAAATGAGGTTTAATTGCTAAATACCTTGGACTGTCTATTTTCCAAAAATGAGTAATTTCAGGGGTATTTGTACCTGTTTTTTTTGGGCCTCAAGAATTTAGAGTGGCCATGAGTACATCATGATTGATAGTTTGTCATATATACAGTCAGGTCCATAAATATTGGGACATCGACACAATTCTAACATTTTTATCTCTATACACCACCACAATGGTTTTGAAATGAAACAAACAAGATGTGCTTTAACTGCAGACTGTCAGCTTTAATTTGAGGGTATTTACATCCAAATCAGGTGAACGGTGTAAGAATTAAAACAGTTTGCATATGTGCCTCCTACTTGTTAAGGGACCAAAAGTAATGGGACAATTGGGTTCTCAGCTGTTCCATGGCCAGGTGTGTGTTATTACCTCATTATCCCAATTACAATGAGCAGATAAAAGGTCCAGAGTTCATTTCAAGTGTGCTATTTGCATTTGGGATCTGTTGCTGTCAACTCTCAAGATGAGATCCAAAGAGCTGTCACTATCAGTGATGCAAGCAATCATTAGGCTGAAAAAACAAAACAAACCCATCAGAGAAATAGCAAAAACATTAGGTGTGGCCAAAACAACTGTTTGGAACATTCTTAAAAAGGAGGAACGCACCGGTGAGCTCAGCAACACCAAAAGACCCGGAAGACCACGGAAAACAACTGTGGTGGATGACCGAAGAATTCTTTCCCTGGTGAGGAAAACACCCTTCACAACAGTTGGCCACATCAAGAACACTCTCCAGGAGGTAGGTGTATGTGTGTCAAAGTCAACAATCAAGAGAAGACTTCACCAGAGTGAATACAGAGGGTTCACCACAAGATGGAAACCATTGGTGAGCCTCAAAAACAGGAAGGCCAGATTAGAGTTTGCCAAACGACATCTAAAAAAGCCTTCACAGTTCTGGAACAACATCCTATGGACAGATGAGACCAAGATCAACTTGTACCAGAGTGATGGGAAGAGAAGAGTATGGAGAAGGAAAGGAACTGCTCATGATCCTAAGCATACCACCTCATCAGGGAAGCATGATGGTGGTAGTGTCATGGCGTGGGCATGTATGGCTGCCAATGGAACTGGTTCTCTTATATTTATTGATGATGTGACTGCTGACAAAAGCAGCAGGATGAATTCTGAAGTGTTTCGGCAATATTATCTGTTCATATTCAGCCAAACGCTTCAGAACTCATTGGACGCTTCACAGTGCAGATGGACAATGACCCAAAGCATACTGCAAAAGCAACCAAAGTGTCTTTTAAGGGAAAGAAGTGGAATGTTATGCAATGGCCAAGTCAATCACCTGACCTGAATCCGATTGAGCATTCATTTCACTTGCTGAAGACAAAACTGAAGGGAAAATGCCCCAAGAACAAGCAGGAACTGAAGACAGTTGCAGTAGAGGCCTGGCAGAGCATCACCAGGGATGAAACCTAGCATCTCGTGATGTCTATGCGTTCCAGACTTCAGGCTGTAATTGGCTGCAAAGGATTTGCAACCAAGTATTAAACTGTGAAAGTTTGATTTATGATTATTATTCTGTCCCATTACTTTTGGTCCCTTAACAAGTGGGAGGCACATATGCAAACTGTTGTAATTCCTACACCGTTCACCTGATTTGGATGTAAATACCCTCAAATTAAAGCTGACAGTCTGCAGTTAAAGCACATCTTTTCATCATCGTTTCATTCCAAGTCCATTGTGGTGGTGTATAGAGCCAAAAATGTTAGAATTGTGTCGATGTCCCAATATTTATAGACCTGACTGTATATACACACACACACACACACACACACCATGATTTGTGGATTCAATAACTTTTCTACAGACTAAATAATATACACCAATTTGGGGTATATTCACTAAAGAAATGTAGCAGAATACATTTTGACCTAAATTTATGAAGAAAAGTTATTGATTTGCAATATTTTATAGCAGAAATGAAGAAAAACACTTTTTCAAAAAATGTCAGGGTTTATTTTGTTTACTTAGCAAAAAATAAAAAACTCAGTGGTGATTAAATAGCACCAAAGAAAGCTTGTAGTACTTCAACAGCTGGAGGGCCATAGTTTGGAGACCCCTGCCTTAGAAGAAGAGCTGCTTTCCAACTCTATTCCATATATCGTTGCTCACAAAGGCTTGGGCAAAATTTCTAAATGAAATTGTCCATCTATTTGTATGGCTACTTGGCTTAGGGATAGGGGATACAAAGCAAATTAACAGTTCCCCAAATCCCAAGTCCTTGACAGATTTACTGTGTGCCACTGTCCTCGTGAGTTAGGGTGACCAACAGCAGCTTGATGAAGCAGAGCAAAAAGCAAAAAAGCCTATGGTTTGTAAAATTTGGCATCAATAGGATCCCTGCTATACATAACATATCTGCCAATATTTGATGGAGTTTAAGCTGCCAGAGTAGTAAAATAAAAGTGAGTTAACTTTAGATAGCATATGTTACTGGAAAGATTTGCAGCTCTTACAGCTCTGTGCACCTCTAAAGGAGTGTGAAGATGCAGAATTTAGGAATTATGTAGCCATTATATTTGTAAATACATGTAGATCACAGAAATCAGCCAAGGTTTGCTAACGAAAGTCACATTTAAGCTAGCACATATGTGCTGGTCTTAAAGTGGTTCTTAAAGGACAAGTTCACCTTTCAGAACATGTTACATATTAAACCCATATGCAGGGTGTAATATATTATGAATGGACCACCTCCCCCATTTTGACAGCAAGTGGGTGATCTTCTCCCCGCGCTAGCGGTCGAAATAAAAAAAACCGCGGCTGTGCGGGCTCCTCCCACCCGGCCACATCACTCATTCATAGTCCTCTGCGAATAAGAAACTAAAAGTCCTAAAAGACTTAGCGGCTGTCAGCTTTTAGTTCTCAATGAACTACCATGGTGCCGTGCAGTGCTGTGGTAGTTCATCAATTCGACCTGTCAGTATATCTGCTTGCCCGTACATCCTGTATGGGCAAACAGATATATTGACAGTCTGCAAGAGACCTGCATGCAATGGCTTACAGGATCTTGTAACAAAAAATAATAAATGCATATTTTTTCACCTGCAAAAAAATGTGCATTTATTATTTTTTAGCAAAAGGTGAACTTATCCTTTAAGGTGGAGGAGTTTTTTTTTACCTTTATGCATTCTATGCATGAAGGTAAAAAGCCTTCTGTGTGCTGTTCCCCCACAGAACCCCCTAATACACACCTGAGCCCCCTCTGGATTCAACGATGTGCACGTGAGCCTCAGCTGTCCCGGGACTCCCTGTCCTCATGGACTGAGGCAGCAGTGGGAACCATTGGCTCCCACTGCTTTCAATCACAGTCAGTGAGCCAATGAGGAAAGATTGGAGCACTGCAGCTGTGTGTCTTATAGACACACAGAGCTAGGCTCAAGAGAGATTGCAAGAGCTTGCTGTTAGAGGCACTGGTTAAGGGGGAGGAGCCAGAAGTGCTGGTGGGGGATCCGAGAAGATGAGGATTGAGGCTACTCAGTGCAAAACCACTGCACAGAGCTGGAAAGTAGAACATATTTGTCACGGAGCAGGTTCTTCCTCCCCCATCTTCCAGGTTTGCTGCCTGTCACCCCCCACTCCTCAGCAGCCCCTCACTCTTCTGTCCCGTCCATGCTGGGACTTCTAGTCCTCCGTGTTGCTCACACAGGCAGCCCTCAGCAGCCCCTCACCTCCCTGTCCCTGGCAGTCTGGCCCCCTACTGAGGGAATCCACAAACAGGCCCCCCTCCTCCACATCTTCCCAGGCTCCATGCCGGAGGCCGTGTTCCCTGGGCGGGTCTGGAGACCTGTGAGACAGGACCCATTGCCATGGTAACCCGACAGGAAGTATCGGGTTACCACTGCAGCAGCAAGCAGCCCAGCTCCCTACTTAAGAAAGAGCAAGGAAACCCCCCCTTCTGTTCTCCTGGCTGCGTGTGTGAGGGAAGACTGTGCTGCATGCCAGCTTCTCTCATACGACCATTCCCCGTCCTCCTGCTCATCTCCCTGACTGACCAGACTGTCCGTCTGCTGCTTGATCCTCTCCGGTGTGGGGTGAACTCTCTGCTGCCTTGAACCTTTTCCCTGCCTGGACTTACCTCTTGTTCCCTGTGAGCCTGCAGGCTGGACATCTTCCCTGACTGGATTTAACTCTTTGTTGCCCGTGAGCTGAACGGACTTAACCCTTCCCTGCCTGGAGCTGCCTGTGTGGACTGTAACCCTCTGTGTACGGCTCCCCGCATTCAGTAAGTGGACTAACCCCATGCTGACCAAAAGACTGAACCCTGTGGATTACCATACCCCTGTTGTTTCATATTGCCTTCCAGAGAACGGTACTGTGTTATTGTGTCTGGTGTGGATCTGTGGATTAAAGGAACTGTTATCTGTGCCCCAAAAACCTCCCCAATAGAAGCCCGCACATTGGGTTCCATGCAATTTGTCTCTGTGTGCTCTCTGGTTCTCTTGACAATATTTATTAAAAAAAAAAAACAACAAACCTGTAATACCACTTTAAACTTCAAATAAACCACAGCAACAATTTAACAACTGACTTTTATTAATCTGGGTTCTCGGACTGTCCCCATTCTTGCAAAAGCACACCAACATTCTACCCCTAACAGAACTAGAATAAACAAATGTGTTTTTCCAAATTGGTGGAGTTTGAGCAAATTAGGAGTTGGCCAATTGTTGTGCAAAGAAGCAGCAATTAACATGGTCAATACTTTTTTTTTCTTCTCACTGAGGGTCAGACAGGTCATTCAGAGATCTTTCACTGTTCGATATAACCCTATAGGTGCACCCCTAAAATACCAGAGGTCTACGAATGTTTGGTTAATTTTCTTTAGATTCAAGCAAGCAAGTTCATCAAATCTGGAACTTTTGTTTTGACTGGGCATGCAATTCTGTGTTTTTTTGTTAAATAAAATTAAAAAATACATATAAAATAATGTATGAAAAAATAGCAATCAGAACACATTAACTCTCTACATCTAGAAATTATCCAGTCGATTTTGTAACCAATTTAAAAAACAAAATCAACCAATGGAAATAATACAACTATTTTTAGAATTTAAATTAGGCAAAATGTTTAAAATAGATTGTTTATAAGTATTACAAAATTAACTGATTATACTAAAACACATAGGCTTCGCATACTAGTTGCACTTTGGCTATTTCCACTGTATCTTCCTCACATTGCTCAAACCATACACCATTCAAAAAGATTTCTACCTATAAACTTTGCTTTCGTAAAGGTTGGAGTTCATGTACAGGTAGGAAAACAGATCTAGAAAGCATGGCCATTTTGCTTTATTAAAGCGGTAGTAAAGTCTGCTTTTTCACTATAATAAGGCTTACCTGTAGGTACAGTAAATATATCTGCAACTTTTAGGAGATATTCACATTCACAGCAGCCAGTGACGTCACCAGCGCATGTGCACTGTGCCATTCATTCAGAGCACTGTGCCATGACTCCAGTGCAAATGCACACTGGTGTGGTCATCTCAGCTTGGCCATTCAAATGGATGGAGCATGAGAACCTGGATGAAGATGGAAGCCCTGCCAGTGGTTAGCGTGCGCTACTGGAGTGATCCACTTTACAGGTAAGTCTGTCATAATGTGGTAGTATGCACTGCATACTAGCACACTATGACATTAGCTTGCAAGGGGAACTTTTTTTTTTGCAAGTTTGCTACCGCTTTAAAGAATGCCAGAGTTTCATTTTCCGAATGTGTCTGTTTTATAATGTACTTGTGTTTAAACGTGTGTGTATATATATATATATATATATATATATATATATATATATATATACCGTATTTGCCGGCGTATAAGACGACTGGGCGTATAAGACGACCCCCCTACTTTTCCTGCTAAAATGTAGTGTTTGGGCTATACTCGCCGTATAAGACTACCCCTCTTTCAATGCACACCAGTGGGAGGAATAGTGCCCCATCATTGATGTCAGTGGGAGGAATAGTGCCCCATCATTGGCATTAGTGGCAGGAATAGTGCCCTATCATTAGTATCAGTGGAGGAATAGTGCTCCATCATTGGTGTCAGTGGGAGGAACAGTGCCCCATCATTGGTGTCAGTGGGAGGAATAGTGCCCCATCATTGGTATCAGTGGCAGGAATAGTGCCCCATCATTGGTATCAGTGGGAGAAATAGTGCCCCATCATTGGTATCAGTGGGGGGAATAGGTGCCCCATCATTGGTATCAGTGGCAGGAATGGTGCCCCATCATTGGTATCAGTGGCAGAAATAGTGCCCCATCATTGGTGTCAGTGGGAGGAATAGTGCCCCATCATTGATGTCAGTGGGTGGAATAGTGCCCCATCATTGGTGTCAGTGGGGGGTGGAATAGTGCCCCATCGTTGGTGTCAGTGGGGGGGGGGAATAGTGCCCCATCATTGGTGTCAGTGGGGGGGAGGAATAGTGCCCCATCGTTGGTGTCAGTGGGAGGAATAGTGCCCCATCATTGGTATCAGTGACACCAATGATGGGGCACTATTCCTCCCACTGAGACTTGCTGACCCTGTTCTCGTATGGTGCTGCTGCAGCCAGCATATGTGGTTGCAGCAGCACCTCTACACAGAACACTTACCTGCTGCTCCGGCACTCAATTTTTGCGGGGCCGCTCGGCTCCGCCCCCTCGCCGGTGATTGGCCGCCTGTGTGCCTTTCCTGAGCTACAGTTCTGGCGGCCAATCACCGGTGAGGAGGCGGAGCCGAGCAGCCGCACGAACATCCAGTGGCCGAACTGAAGGAGACGCCGCGCTTCCTGGACCGGATCGTCGTGGGACTGGATCCAGGTAAGAGACATCAGCCCCTGCAAACCCCTGTACTTAATGCCGCAGCCCCCCTAAACATGTGTACCGGCGTATAAGACGACCCCCGACTTTTGAGAAGATTTTCAAGGGTCAAAAAGTCGTCTTATACGCCGGCAAATACGGTATATATATATATATATATATCACACACATACTGTAGTTATATACACACAAAATGGTTTGCCTTTTATTTCTATTTTAAAATAAATGGGTTGTTTTACAAAGTAAGAGATCACATATATTTTAATGCTTCCATATACTCAAGCCATTTTTATAAAAGAGATAGAAAAGATATCCCTGTGTCTTCAATGTTCTTCTAGCATTACTTTCAGTGGTAAGCCGGATTATCAGTGATCCCTATAGTAATTGTAAAAAGGAAATGGCTCACTATGCCTGGAAAAATAACATTATTACTAAAAAGCAGTTTTTTTTTTTTTATCTCTTTTATGGCTTTCTAGAAAGTAGTACCAGTGAGGTTATAGGGAGAAGAGACTAAAACAATCAAGGAACCCTCCAACCAAATCAGTGCATAGAACAACAGAGCCACATAAATATCGTGCAATAGAAAACATTGCAATGGCTACCATTTAAATATACAGGGCCTCTGCTTTCAAAACTCATTCAATTGTTTGGGGATTTAAAATAATTTCTAGCAAAAAATGCAGGTTTTATCATGTTTGCAAAAAATTTAAAAACTGCCCTGGTAGAAAAGTGGTTGAAGTGCTAATCGGGGTTATGGGTTCTTGGTTTACTGCAGATGTAAAACACTGCTAACTCCTTGTTAAGGTTTTAAGAACTAGATACATGCAGATCACACCCACTAGATACTATAAAATAACCTTTATTGAAAATTTCTTAAAACCCCCAGTTCTATAAACTCATTCAGAAATTAATTTTCCACCATGATGCAATGCATTATATATAGGATACTGTGTATATACGTATTTGTAATTAACTTCATTATTGTAAATGGCACCTACTAAAACATTGCTTCTTAAACTTAGTATACAAAACTGTTAGGCCCCATGTACACGGGACGTTTCTGAATGATGGAAACAGACTGCTGGAAAACGTAGGTTAAAAAATGTATGTTTAGCTGCGTTTGCATAACATGTTTGCGTTTAGAAGAGGTTTTTAAAGATAAGCACAGGAGAACCTCCCAAATGCCCAGAATGCACTGAAAAGTTGTAAATTATTAACTATTGCAGACTGTTTCAGAGAAATACACACAGTAGAAGCAGAGACAGCAGTATGTGTTGAGATAATTAGGTGTGAGATGCTCATTAACATGTCTTTTGTTTCCAAGGGTGGGAAAGGCGTCTGCTGGAGTGAGTCATTAAGGTCACCTGGCAGGGAGTCTTCATGAGAATTATGAGGTGTGAATGGGCATTAACATATCTTTTGTTTCCAAGGGTGTGAGAGGTCTGAGGTGTGAATTGGTCATTACAATGTGTGACAAGCTTGGTAGGAACATCCTGTGTTAAGTGTTTTGTCCATCTGAGCACCTTGAAAACTCTTTGCATGCATCTTTCATGATGAAAAAAGGCTCTGGAAAGACTCAGGAACTGGAAGAGTTAAAAAAAACTTTTCAAACACAAACGCTTATAAACACGATTTGCCGCGTTTAGCGTTTGAAACGCTGATAAAATCGACGTCTAAACGCAAGTTTGTTGCGTTCAAAAAAACGACTGTAAACTCAACTGCCTGTAAACTACTGTAAACGAAGATGTGTACATGGATACACAAGGAAAACATTAGGGAGAGTTCAGGGGCTGCTGAACAGCTCCTATACGTGATTTTAGCAGCTGCAGTGTACATGAGCCCTTAATGTTACAGTTTTTGTTTTCCATATATTTAGGATGTATTCTTAGTAGCATTGTAGGTTGCTTAGTTGGATAAAAAGGAAAACAGAGTGATGGATATGGAAGGGCTCAGTAATTCCATGAAGAGGCAGACCAGAAAAGACAGTTGTCAGACAGGCTGTGTGACCCTCTGACATTGCAACTGAGATCATTAGGAGTTTACAGCACAGGCTGAGATGAGAGGGGTGCCATTCAATCGTGAAGATGTGAGAGGAAAGTGGAGCGTGCATCAACGGTTAAGCCTGCCTAACATTAAGCTAACTTGCTATTGATTCTTGATTTTCGAAAAGCCACTCACCACTGCATCCCAAACTAATTGAATTTCCTAAACCACAGTGTTATAAGACAGAAGAATTCTAAAATACAATTTTGACGGCTCAACTGTTTTGCCTTCTAGAATGTCAGATTTTTCTGTTCAGTCTCATATTTTCGTGTAACTATACTATATTTATAAAGATAATGGACATGATTTAACCAAAAGGAAATGTTATGTTCACAATAAAGCAATCAGATTTGTGTCCCAATTTAAATCCTGCCGTCTAAATACCAGTTACTATACAATTCAGTGCTCAACATCTTTGCTTTAATTTTTAGATCTGCTCCATTGGAAGATTGTATGCTTGTCTACGATCTCAGCAGTCATGTCTTTCAGTGCCCAGCCAGCTTATTTGGATTTACAGCAATGATGAAGTATGATGTGCAAGAACTCATAGTGACCAACCAAAAATCATTTATTGTTCTAACTGTAATAAACTAAAATCTGATTGGTTACCATAGATTGTCATACATTGCAAAACACTGTTTCTTACTGCACTGCCTTAGAAAATGTAATGATTTGCCTTCATCCATGTAATATTACTTTTGAGATGTTATGTAACTCAAGCTAAGCTGAACTATTATATCTACCAAAATATATGTAAGGCCGGCCATACATGGGTCGAAAATCAACAATTTTTCGTCCAAAAATCAGACCTAAGAATAATCGGTCGATTTTTGCTCTGTTAGTGGGTCAATGGCACCGGCCGATTTTCGTGGTTCCTTCCCTTTTCGGTGATCGGGCATGTTGGAAAATCCATGAAAAAGGACCGATTTTCAACTCAATTATGGTCAAATCGTACGATCGTTTTTCCGAAAAGAATATGCGCATGAGCCGTGACCTGGAAGGAGCAGAAGATGTTATGTGGGGTGAACTTTATGACTTAGTCGGCCGATTTTCGAAATCAATGATGGCATCATTGGATTACCGAGCAAATGATGTTTCCGATTTTCGGACGGAAAATCGTTCGGAATTCGAACCATGTATGGCCTGCATAACTCTTCTCAACGATTCTAGTGTCAAACACAATTCTGCCATGCTATATAGCTAGCAGAGTGAGTTTACTATGTTACCTCCCTACTCCAGGGTGTTCCCTGGGCTATAAAGGAGTGTCACAATCTTGGGGAGGTCCACCCATCCACCCTGTGCTTCCCCTCCTGTAAGCTACCTACTCCCTTCCCCTCCAGCCACAGTGCTTAAATGCATGTTAAAACCGTAGCACTGATTTTCTCACAGTTCAGAACCTCCCAATTCCGATTTGATATAAGCTGTGGAAGCTGGATGCTAACAAGCTGAATAACCCACCAGATTCTTCTATCCCTCAAAGACACTTAGCAACATCCAAGTAACGAAACCCATTAACCTCCCTGGCGGTATTCCCGAGTGTAGCTCGGGGTAACATTTCAGTACCAAGAGCGGTAACCCCGAGCTACACTCGGGAAAACCATGCGGCACTGCTCCGGCATGTGTTCTTCACTTACCTTACCCTGCGCTCCAGCGATGTGTCCCCTGCAGCGTCCCCGGCCATCTCCTCTGGCCGATGCCGGCATCCGGCTTCTGTGTCCTGTCCCTGTGACGTCGGGACGTACGGGCGGCGGCGGGAAATTTAAAAATTTTAAATGTCATTTTTTTTTTTTACATTTTACATAGTAAAACATTGCTGTCTCAACCAATTTCACATACATTTTGTCCCTAGTGCTTTGTCCTGCGCCCCGCCTGCATTTTGTCTGTTCTTTCTGCCTGGAAACTGAGAAACGTCCATGGCGTCCAAAAAGTGTCCCTTTAGGTCAAAAGCGGTTTAGATCAGCTAGAGAACAGCGATAGTAAATCAGAACCACTTGCAGAATTGAGTGATAATGATTCGTGGGGAAATTCGTCAGACACTGAAAACGATTTTGCGACTTTGCTCAGCAATGTGCGAACTTGGCGCTATATTTCAAATTTCAGTGTTTTTGGTTTGATTATATTATTGAATTAAATGTATTATTATTATATTATTTTTTATGATTATTTATTAAATTATAATTTATGATTTTGTGTTTCAAATTTTATCATACCCGGGATGTTTAATAGACTCTTGTTCGGACAGATTTCAGTGAGTTATTCCTAAATATTACAGCCTACAATAAAAAAAACTACATATTTCCATGCAAAATAATGGTACCGCTTTCAGCACCAAAAATCTGAAATAATCATACCGCCAGGGAGGTTAAACAGGGGTCTCTTCACTGTTTTTCAACTTATTTTACATTACAATGCTGCAGCAGGAGTGAAAGTGAGGAAGGTCAATCTTATAATGGCTATAGTTTTTACTGGTCATAACCTTGAGATCTCCACTGAACAGATCTTAATTCTGATGTCCACTAAGTTCTACAGTCAGTGGAAGCTTCAGTCTTTCAGTGTATTTCAATAAAAGCAACACATTTTGGGCAGGCTCATGCTCCCCCTATACACTGGGTGGTGGTCCAAGAAATCATTTGCACAAATGATTTGTGCATAAATATCCATGATTATAACTGCTTATATCATGAAGAGCATCCTAGGCCCACACTCTATCCTTGAGGAGTAATGACAATCGGATCAGAAAATCCAACTCAGCCAAACCCTCATTCCCTATCCTCTACCCTCTAAAAAAAATCTCAGCCAATACTGTCTACATAAATCCAAGAAAAAACATTGACACTATGCCCTTCAAACAGATTGGGAGACTATTATTGAATGTCTGTAAACTTTAGCCTTTAATGCATATTTAAAATTATCCTTGCTAAACACTTGAAAATTCAAGGTATGTATGAAAAGGCCCTAATGGATACAACATATTTTAATATTAACAGTTCTTTTCCTAAAGCATTTACACACTTCTGAAAGTGAAAGGATTTTAAGGTGAAAAGCTCAATTCACAGTATGGCAGACCCAGACTGACAGCTAATCTTTAGTGTGTTTAAAGTACTTTTAGATTAAACTTCAATCAATTTAGCCATCAGACTTTCATTTATCTGGCATCAAGACTTTTTACATTCTTCAAAGGTAACAGCAGGAGGTCTAAATTCAATGAACATCTAATGCATTTGTTTGTAAGATTAAAAAATACCTTGCAAATGAAATCAATTTACCAAAAATACAGTATTAATTTGCATTTGATATGATACTGCAATTTTTTTTCCATATTCGGTTTCTACTTTTTTTTTAATATTTCCAACATTACAACCAAGAACAAGGTGTACATAGGGTCAGCAAACAGGTTGATATCATAACAGAACAGGAAGAAGACATAATATGCAGTGTATTATCAATATTATGTGTGCTGACTATGTCATATACAATATAAAGAAATCATAGATTATAGAAAGAAAAAGTTGGGGAAATATGTCGGAACTATTCTGTGCTCACAGAATTAAACTGGAAGGCCTGAACTTATCTCTACATAATGTAACATAGGCGTGCTGGAAGCTATTTTGTTCTTTATATTCTATTTTCATGGTTTCTGAAGAAAGATTCTAACAGCAGACACTCTCCATTTCTTACAGCATACTTTCCCAGGTTGTAAATTTGGGGGGGGTGGGAGTACAAGACAGCCTAAGAGATAAGAACTGATCATGGTACCAGTTTGCAAAATTAATTGAGGATTCCATGTCTCAATTGAAAAAAAGACAAAACTATTCACAATGATTTTTTTTCCATGAAGAGTTCATATTCCTAGATTGTAAGCTCGAAAGAGCAGGGCCCTCAATCCCCCCATGTTTTGCATTGTATTGGCATTGTTCTGTCACATGTTCTGTCCCCCTTTGTAATGTACAGCGCTGAGCGAACTATTGGCGCTTTATAAATACTGTATAATAATAATAATAATAAAATATTAAAAGTGTACATTGTATATGATGTTATTATTTGACAGGATTACTTTAACCAAAAATGTCAATTGTATTATTATCAATATTGCATGAAGTGAATACTTGCTTAATTAAGTAATTTGGGTTTTATATTACTACTGTCAGTATATGTGTGTGTGTGTGTATATATATATATATATATATATACATACACACACACACACACACACACACACACACACACACACACATATATATATATATATATACAGTTGTGTCCAAAATTATTCAACCCCCACTGAAATTGAGTGTTTTGGCCAGTTTGACATTGCTTTTGATCATTCAGTCATCTTGCTTACATTTACATTAAAGAGGCACTTGTAGGTCAGACAAATATAACATAACAGTTATAATGAAATAACCACAAATGTCTTTTCTGTGCTCACAGCATTATCAGTTTTATTCAACCCCCAAGTGACATTCAATCTTAGTACTTAGTACAGCATCCTTTTACAGTTATAACAGCTTTTAAACGTGAAGCATAGCTTGACACAAGTGTCTTGCAGCGATCTACGGGTATCTTCGCCCATTCTTCATGGGCAAAGGCCTCCAGTTCAGTCACATTCTTAGGCTTGCGCACTGCAACTGCTTTCTTTAAGTCCCACCAGAGGTTCTCAATCGGATTTAAGTCTGGTGACTGCGATGGCCACTCCAAAATGTTCCAGCCTTTCCTCTGCAACCATGCTCTAGTGGACTTGGAGGTATGCTTGGGATCATTGTCCTGTTGAAAGGTCCAACGTCTCCCAAGCCTCAGGTGTGTGACGGACTGCATCACGTTTCCATCCAATATCTCCTGGTACTGAAGAGAATTCATGGTACCTTGCACACGCTGAAGCTTCCCTGTACCTGCAGAAGCAAAACAGCCCCAAAGCATGATTGACCCTCCACCATGCTTCACAGTAGGCAAGGTGTTCTTTTCATCATAGGCCTTGTTCTTCCTCCTCCAAACATAGCGTTGATCCATGGGCCCAAACAGTTCTAATTTTGTTTCATCAGTCCACAGAACACTATCCCACAACTTTTGTGGTTTGTCCACATGGCTTTTGGCATACTGCAGTCGACTCTTCTTATTCTTTGGAGACAGCAAGGGGGTACGCCTGGGAGTTCTGGCACGGAGGCCTTCATTACGCAGTGTGCGTCTTATTGTCTGGGCTGAAACTTCTGTACCCACATCTGACAAATCTTTTCTCAGTTCCTCAGCAGTCACACGGGGACTTCTCTCCACTCTACGCTTCAGGTAGCGCACAGCAGTCGAAGTCAGCATCTTCTTTCTGCCACGACCAGGTAGCGTTTCAACAGTGCCCTTTGCCTTGAATTTGCGAATGATGCTTCCTAAGGTGTCTCTTGGTATGTTTAACATCTTTGCAATCTTCTTATAGCCATTGCCCTTCCTGTGAAGAGAAATCACCTCTTCTCTTGTCTTCCTGGACCATTCTCTTGCCTTCACCATGTTTGTAACCACACCAGTAAATGTCTAGAAGGAGCTGAGTATCACAGTCATTTTAAAGCTGCCTAATTGGTGCTTATTATGCTTGATTGCTGCTCGGTGACATCCACAGGTGTTTTCAATACCTGATGGAAAGCACCTGTATGAACCTCTGTTCTTCAGAGTGGTAGTCTTTAAGGGGTTGAATAATTGTGGCAATGAAGAAACCACATAAGAACCATTTACTACTGTATTACATAAACAATTGATGTCATTTTAGTTGCATTTGGGTAGTTACAACGTCCTTGTAGGATTTGATTCTGAATACAATTCCAAATGTACACTATAGTCCCTAAACCCCTTTACAGCATTGGGGGTTGAATAATTTTGGACACAACTGTATATATATATATATATATATATACACACACACAGTTGTGTTCAAAATAATAGCAGTGTGTTGAAAAAAGTGAATAAAGCTCAAAATCCTTCTAATAGCTTTTATTTCCATACACACAAATGCATTGGGAACACTACACATTCTATTCCAAATCAAAACATGAAGAAAAATATATCAAATGTGTGTTGTTCCGCTAAAAAATATTGAAGAAAAGTGAATATTAGACTGTTCAAAAAAAATAACAGTGTTTGTATTCTTTACAAACTCAAACATTCACTATATAAAATATATGAAAAATGTTTGAAGATTTTGCTTTCCTTTGAATCACTTAATGAAAATTTAGTTGTATAAGCACGGTTTCTGAGAACTGCTGTACATCTGTGTTGCATGGAGTCAACCAACTTCTGGCACCTGTGAACAGGTATTCCAGCCCAGGATGATTGGACTACATTCCACAGTTCTTCTCTATTTCTTGGTTTTGCCTCAGAAACTGCATTTTTGATGTCACCCCACAAGTTTTCTATTGGATTAAGATCCGGGGATTGGGCTGTCCACTCCATAATGTCAATCTTGTTGGTCTGGAACCAAGATGTTGCACGTTTACTGGTGTGTTTGGGGTCGTTGTCTTGTTGGAACACCCATTTCAAGGGCATTTCCTCTTCATCATAAGGCAGCATGACCTCTTCAAGTATTCTGATGTATTCAAACTGATCCATGATCCCTGGTATGCGATAAATAGGCCCAACACCGTAGTATGAGAAACATCCCCATATCATGATGCTTGCGCAACCATGCTTCACTGTCTTCACAGTGTACTGTGGCTTGAATTCAGTGTTTGGGGGTCGTCTGACAAACTGTCTCCGGCCACTAGACCCAAAAATAACAATCTTACTTTCATCAGTCCACAAAATGTTGCGCCATTTCTCTTTAGGCCAGTCAATGTGCTCTTTGGCAAATTGTAACCTCTTCAGCACATGTCTTTCTTTCAACAGTGGGACTTTGCGGGGGCTTCTTGCAGATAGCTTGGCTTCACATAGACATCTTCTAATTGTAACAGTACTCACAGGTAACTTTACACCTTCTTTGATCTTCCTGGAGCTGATTGTTGGCCGAGTCCTTGCCATTTTGGCTATTCTGCTATCCATTCGAATGGTAGTTTTTCGCTTTGTTCCACGTCTTTCAGGTTTTGGTTGCCATTTTAAAGCGTTTGCAATAATTTTAGCTGAGCAGCCTATCATTTTCTGCACTTCTTTATATGTTTTCCCCTCTCCAATCAACTTTTTAATCAAGGTACGCTGTTCTTCTGAACAATGTCTGGAACGACCCAGTTTCCTCAGAATTTCACAGAGAAATGCACTGTAACCAGCATGCACAACATTTGCTGCCTTCCTTCTTTAAATAAGGGCAATAATTGCCACCTGTTTTTAAAAGAATGAATGACCTCACTAATAGAACTCC
This sequence comes from Staurois parvus, assembly GCF_062004578.1. Classification (NCBI taxonomy): domain Eukaryota; kingdom Metazoa; phylum Chordata; class Amphibia; order Anura; family Ranidae; genus Staurois; species Staurois parvus. Next base: position 6,905,228 of record NW_028317797.1, on the reverse strand, counting down.
ACACTGCTATTATTTTGAACATGCCCCTTTCAATTAGTGATTCAATTACACAGAATCAGCAGCATGCATGTCATGACTGTTGGGTCTGTTGGATTTCTATTACTCTACTACACCTGCTAGTAAATTATTTGCCATGTAGAAATATAATTTCTACCAAAAACCGTGATTGATCAGGTTAGTGATGTCTGGCTGCTATTATTTTGAACACAACTGTATGTATGCATATACTGTATATACCTATAATATATTATATATACACAGAAGGATGGACTGAAAGGATGGAGCAAAGGTTGCAATTCTACACACCATCAGTCCTACCATGACAATATATATATATAATAAATTGGTTTTAGCAATTAATGCATATTGGTATACAGTATACTAGAGATATTATGTTTTCAGCATTATAAATAATTGAGTTCATTACATTACAACGTCTGTATGCTACAGAAGATGTTATATCATTAAGAAGTCTCAGCACAAATTATCTCAGGGAATGTCTGTAAGATGTATAGATAGAATTGTTTTTCCCCAGAATCACTTAGGTAATACATTATCTTAAGTGTCACTGGTCCCAGTTTGTCTAACCAGTTCTGTCAAAAGCATGACTACCTCTTAAATGCATTGCATTTTAACAAGCTGTAAGTTAGAGGTCAACTCTTGACATAGCACAGGAGGTTTTAGGAAAAAATCCAAAATTATTCCTAATCCTATACTACCCCCTTCAGGTAATTTGAATAATTTTGTAGAGAAAATGACACCTAGTGTGCCGTCATAATTAGACAAGATAAGCTTTACCCTCCTAGGTTTTTTGGGTGATAAAAATTAAGAAGAGACAATGGAAGGGACAATAGATGGACATACACACACTGAAGTGAGCTGACCAAAAGCTGACTTCACTGATACCATAAATCTATATTGGTAACATATAACTTATTTTTCTGCAGGCAATTTGTGCTCTTTTTATATCTCCAACTAAACCGTTTAGTCGGATATCGGTTATGGTTAGCTCTGGAGTTGACTTGCAATCTTTTTAACTGCAGTATAAATTATCTTAATTTCAAATCTCTGGGGGGAGGATTCTCTTTGGAATATCCCCGAGGCTGATTTCAGCTTCTAGTCAATGGTTTAGTTGGGTATATATGACAAAACAGACAACTTGGTGAACATTTGTTCTTGACCTCAGATAGATTCTTAGCTTATTGGATTGTCCTGTATATGGTATTCTAAATCAGTTCATGCCAAGGTAAACTGCTGCTAAGTTACTGAGAGTTTCATACGCTGTAATTTTAGACAGCTGGTCCTCTTTCATTAATATCGTATAATATTGCTGGTTTGAATTTGTAACCACTCTTTACACTCATTGAACTGCTATTTTCATTTTATTATTATTTATCATGACCACCTATTTTATTACCATTTTGCACTGATTTTATTATTAATGAATATATATTTATATATTTTTGTACATTATTGCTTTTTTATTTAGTCTTCAAATTAGTGCAAATAAAGAACTAAAGATCAGTTGAATTATGAAAATGAATAAGGAATCTCCTTAATTCCGGATCCCCGCCTGTTTTCATAAATTATATACCGATCATTTTCTCAGAGAAAAAGTTCTGACAAATAGAAAGGATAATAATATGGAATGTACAGCTAAAACTTTTGCTTAAAACTTTTTGCATCAAGACTAAATTCTAACGACTCTATTGTGAGAAGATATAAAAATGTAACAGTATATTTTTTCTTAGATGCACCTTTTCAGTGGCATCCCTCTCTTAATACATCACTGTGGAAATTAATTTCAGATTTTCAACATTTACCAATTAGAGCTGATCTGTTACCACCCCTAGAAAAGTTGTATTTATTTTTCTGATGAATCACTTAAAATTGTGATATGTATTTATATTCTATGAATTATAAGGATTTGTATTATAAATAATTTTTGGTTTCTTCTACTGAGTGTGCAGAGTAGCACAAGACTGTTTATAGCCACTGTCAGGAATGGACTTGCCAGTGGTGGTGGGACTCACCTGCCTTGTGGGCTGCAGTACCAGGGCTGGCCAGCGGGTGCTCTCAGCAACCAGAGGCTCACTCCTGCAATGAGCCATCACCTGAGGCTGATTACAGCAGGTGTATTTAAGGAATGGCCAAGCCTGTGATCAGGGCCTTGGTGTATGTTTCCCATGAGCCCCTGTACCTTCATCCTGTCTGCTTCCTGCCTGATCCTTATTCTGCTTTAATCCTGACTCTGCATGAACTCTGCCTGTCCTGACCTCGGCTATTCCTGACTACGCTTCCGCCTGCTCCTTGTACCTTGCCTGCCCGTTTGCTACCGACCCGGCCTGCCCGACTACGTTTAGTATTGTTCTTATTGTTATCTGTTGGAGGTTTGGTTGCACTGTGTTTATGTTTAGTCTTGCACTGTGTTTATGTATTGTTTAGTCTTTAATAAATTGTATTGTTTATACTATACTTGGAGCCTGTGTTTCCCTGTGTCAGTCCACACATTTCTGGTCATAAACCGAATTCCTTACAAATTAAAATAATTAAACTGAAAATAAATCTTGTGATTTTAAAGGATTTCCAAAACAGTTACATGTGTGCTTATTATTATTATATAGGATTTATATAGCGCCAACAGTTTGCTCAGCGCTTTACAATATAAAGGGAGACAATACAGCAACAATACAGCTCAATACAAGAGGGATAGGAGGGCCCTGCTCCTTGCAGCTACGACAACTGCAGATCAAAAAGAAGCTAAGATGGCAGCTTCCTTGGCTGTAAAAAATAGGAGGGTTTAGTTCCAATTTAATATTGGACAGCATTTTTAAATTTCCAATATTTTCACTGAAAATGTTACGTACAGAAAACAGAAATGTTGACACCAACAAGAATAGAATCTCAGGTTACCACCAGTGCAACATAGGCGTATGTCAAAATGAGGTCAATAATTATCCAGGTAAGTATGGGTCGTTCAAATAAGAAAAACAATGAACAACAGCCTAGGAAGGCAAGAAACACAATACAACAAGAATCTCAACTTCTATCCATATTAATAACTGAGGGGAAACCCAAGAAAGAAGAAGGGGGGAGGAACAAGAGGCTGTGAAGCTAGAAAGAAATGGCGTCTCCATACCTGAGAATATAATCTTAGTAGGGGCCCCAAAGGGTCCTGCAGCCGTCAAAGTAAAATCAAAGAAAAAAAAAGCAAAATGAATAAAGAGGAAAAAATAATGTAGAGAAAAACAAGAAAAGAAGAAGGAAGAGCAGTCAGCCAGAAATAAGTTAGGGAGCGGATAAGTACCAAATCCACAGGTTCCAAGTCCTGTCATATTTTTTAGTGTTGTTCTGGAGGGTACAGGTGAGTTTATCAATGACCATAATCCAATTGAGCTTATGTTTCACATAGTCAAATGATACAGCTGACCGCTCCCAATGCTTAGCGATAGTAATTGTGCTGCAAGCAGCATATAAGTAATAGGCTTCACTGATTTCTTTTGGACCTCGATAATCCCCAATCCTTAGAAGGCCCTTGTTAAGACACCACTGGAATGAAGTAGGAACCAGCCCATGGACAAACTCTGGGTTGCAAAAAACTGGAGCTAATGGGGTATGTGAAGATGCTAATGGTTTACGATTCTGTATCCAACCCAAACAGCCAGAGAGTGGGATAAAGTGGTACATAGTATAGGAGGGTGCAAACAGCTAGGGGTCCACATCAAGGAGCCAACTGCAAAGGGGTGTCAAGAAACAGCTTCGATAGAGACCCATAAAAGGTGTGCGTTATTTGAGCCGCCTGTTAGTATGCCTGTAGATTCAGGAGACCAAGGCCACCTCTAGGTTTTGAAGCAAATAAAATCAATCTACTCATTCGAGGTTGCCGTTGAATGGCATTTTTAGAAAAAAAAAAAATTCTAGCACACTAACATTACATGGCATAATCAAAATGGCTATAGTTCAGCTTTAACATTGTTTTAACCATAAAAGCTCATAGATCATGCAATATGGTAGACAATATTTACTCCAAAACAATTAGAAAAAAAAACAGTTGCTAGACTATATCATATTTCCATATAGGCAGGGACCTCAGGGAAACATTTGTAATTTTATATCAAATACCAATTGGTGCTGATTTACTAAAACACATGATGCTAAATAAAATAAATACATTACTATGATGCTCTTGTATCGTGGGCCTGCAAATGCACTCAACAAACGGTGGTCACAAACATATATGGTGATTTTTTAATGCACATTGTATAGTTCTAACTCGCTTTTTATACTAGAAATTTTTGACAAAATGAAAACAATTACAATGATACTAAACACGCATTGCTTAATTTACAGTATATACAGTTTGTATATGGATGATGTCACATGACCTAGCTCTTTTCCAGCCTGTCAGCAGGGAAACAGTGGCAGGAGGAGCTTCTAGTCCTCTGCTGCTGTTCACATGTTGAAAATAAAAACACAGTTATTGGGATACAGAGTAAAAATAAAGATTTTATTCTACATATATATTTGTATGACAATTTAAAACCATTTAATGATATTTATTATTTTTTGGCAAAAACATGTTGTTGGCAGATTTCTGCCAGTCCTAGGTGTTTTTATGCCCCTCCAGCCTGTGTCTTAGAATAGCAGGAAGGTAAAGCCTCTATCAATCAGGATGTAACATTCCTCCCCCATGGTATCTGGCTGGTTAGAGGGCATGGAGGAGGAGGGAGGGAGAGGGCTGTTATTTACCACTGTGTATATGTCCACATGTGTGATTCTATAGTCACATGGGCTGCTAATATATGATCAGGGAGGAAATGCTCAGCATAGAAACTCACTGAAACTGAGTACGTGCAGTTGCTGTTTACAGTTTACACTGCTCTGCAAAATCCCTAACTGCATTGGGGACATGGACAGAAGGGGGAGATAGAAAACAGCAGGATCACCCAGGTTTTTTGCAGTTTATAGAAAACAGATCCCATAGTGACTGCGAGTATGAACAACATGTAATACAGCACAATAGTTATTTTATGATGTGGGTTTAGTGACACTTTAAATATCTCTAAATCCAATTACTAAAATCTCATATAAGTGTGATGATAATGTAACACAATAATATGATAGAGTAAAACTATTTTAAATCATTTTAAATCTGTAGCTCTTTTTAAAATAATACCTAGTGATCATGCAATGCAGTTACTTATTAGGGCGCCTTAAGATTGACCAGACTCTGTTTCGGTCTCCCAAAATATTCGCCTACATTGTCACCCTCCGATCGAGGCTACAAGTTGTTGTTACCATTGAGAAACCTGCCCTGAGAAATGGCATACAGCTATCATTAATGTACATGTAGACAGGAAGTGGCTGCAAATGAGCTGCAGAAGGTCAACATCACTGAGATGCAACAACAAATGCAAAAAAAAAAAAAAAGTGAAAACAAATTTTATTTTAAAAATGGCAGCTATATAGGAAACACACTACTTCAGCAAACTAAATTTAATGCAAGTGGGGTTTATTTTTTCAAAGAATTTCCAGAGTACTTTTAAAGCATCCACATTCTTTATATTATATTTAGTTTTGATACGTTCCAAAAAACATTCAGGCAAGTTGCTGCCCGTGATAGTAAATACTTTTTTTTAAAGGAATCAATAAGGATTAGCCAACCACCAAAAATGTTGGAAATATTAAACTATAATTGCTGCAAATAGGGCAGAACACTCTGTCCTTTCAGAAGGCAGTAAAGGCGCACTCCCACTGTGACTCTGATGTGAAGGCAGCTGCACATGGAATAGTAAAAAAAATATTTTTTGTTTTTGAATTCAAGGCCCCAAAATGTCAGTATACAGTTCAGTGAATGTCAGTGGAGTAAAGGCTTTCTGCTTTAGAAGTCTAAGAGCGTGAAACCTTTTGTCCAAAAACACCATTAAAGTGGAAAAAATGTCAGACTACTATACTGTATATATTTTTTAGCCTGGTTTCTGCCTAAGATCCTTAAAATAAAAAAAATATTTTAATGCAACCAAAAGCCCCATGTCAAAAAAACAAACAACATACTGTACATAAGCTAAATTTGTTATGTTAGACAAACAGATCCAAAAGTTCTTCATCTCTACGATTATAGTTCTGGCCATTAAGGATAAGATCTTTTATGTTATGAATGGGTTAATTGCCAAAGCGCTGTTTATCCATTTGCAGACTTACTATGTTATATAAACCTCATGGAACACCTCTAAATCCTCAAAAATGTTTATATAAACTGCCACATTGTCCCTATACTCAAAATATTCCAAATAAATTAGGTACACAGCTGAAATGTAAAAACTGGACATGTAGATAAGGGTTAAACAAACACTAGTTCTAATTTGCAATTATCATTGTGCAGTGATTTGTTAGGTTACAATCAGGCCCGTCCTTCATACTGGTCTCTATAATTAGGAACTGGATCAAGTAATGGTCCAGTAGTAAAATATATTGATCACTATTAAATGCACCCTCAAGGGTGTCAGGGACAGATTTTTCATTGCCAGCAAATGCTGTGGCTATTTCCATGTATATTAGAAAGTTCTAGATTGAGGCCCTACCTGCTGGAGCATATCTGGTTTTGCTCTAATTCGGGTTGCCTCTGAAAAGATTTAAGTACATACAGTTTACTCATGCTGGCTTTGCACACCCAGGAACTTCCTCCCTTCTAACCACTTTCTCTAGGTCTATTGGTTGTCAAAATTTCAGATTTGTTTTTTAAAAATACAGGCCCTACGGCTGCCATCCTAATCCTGGTTTCACAACATAGTAACTTACTAGCCTGGAATAACCATGTTGAATAGGAGCTCGGACTTGACTGGCTTTTCCATGTCAGAGACTATCTAGATAAGGTTTTCTCAACTTTTTCAGCATAGAGGAACCCTTGAAATAATGTTCCAGTCTCAGGGAACCCGTTAACAAAAACTATATCTACAACTCATGATACATTAGTGTGATGGTCAGAGAGACGAATGCTTCTTACACTTGTGGTCATTGGCAGGAATTACCCCCTTACAAATAGCTAAAAAGATCAATGATATCAGTGGGAACTTATCAGATAGGCAGAATGTGTTCATTGTTCAGGGAACCCCTAGCAACCTCTGGAGGAGCCCTATGGTTCCATGGAACCCTGGTTGAGAAACCCTGATCTAGATAGCGAAGACAGGATAAAAATGACTCAGAACATGCACCTTTAAAAGCAAACTGGCAATGACATGTTAAAGAAATTGTAAAGTCTAACTTTTATTTTTTATAAATAAGTTTATACTTACCTAACTTTTATACATACCTTATTCTATTGCACAGAGTGGCCCCAAAGCTCCTCTTTTTGGGTCTTCCACCTGCACCTCTGGATCCCTCTCTTTTTGATGTGCCACCATAGGAAGCTGTTTCCTATTTTGACACACCTGCAAGGTCAATCTTGAACCCAGCTGTCTGTGTCCATGGATACAGACAGTCAGGCTTGGCCCCACCCCCCACTCCCTCATCATAGGATTTGAATGACAGCAGCGGGAACCAGTGTCTCCTGCTGCTCTCAGCAAAACCTGCGTGAGCAGAAAGATGAGGAGAGAGCTGCTGCTTTTGTGCACAGTGCTGGATCAAGATCAGGTTCAGGTAAATATAAGAGGGGGTGAGGGGATGATACTTTAACCAAAACATGTTTTACCTTAATGCATTAAAGTTATAAATGTTCAGGCTTTATAACCGCTTTAATTTGAAAGTGGAACATTTTGAGCAGAACTTGTTACAAATATGTAATTTGTGTGAGAAATACTTCATAATGAGCCTTGTCCTGCTGTTACATATGCTCAATGCGCCTGAAATATTTTTGATGCTGGACAGGGGATTCCAATGCCATCTTCTTGACACCCGGGGTTCCTGTGATAACTCTGCCTCCATAGTCTGATGGAAAGCATTCTACAGAGAATATGCACAGATAGAATAAATGGTGCATCACATGGCTTAAACCATAAGAAAGAAACCAGCTGCAGATGATGCTTGCTGTAAGATGGTACTACAGTGTATACAGCATACGGGCAAATAACTGAGAACTCTTACTTGTCTATAATTCCCAAAAACATTTCTAAACCAGATTCATTTACCAGTAATATTAAAGTCAACCTTTGCTTACCCATGCAGGATAAAGCAGCTGGAATACTTTAAACCAACCTACCTCCACAACAGCTCATATTTTTTTTTTTGCTCACCCTCTGTTAAGCTTCAGAAAATAAGGAACATACCCAGTACTTTCCAGGGATGGAGCAACATTTGACTCCCTCCCCTTGCTCTCATGTGACAGCGCTTATGGTTGGTCTTGTGCTTTTATGTAGCAGCAGGGATAAGCTTCTACTAGGCCAGGGGTGTCCAACCTGTGGCCAAGGACAGCTATGAATGCAGCCCAACACAAAATCATAAACTTATGTAAAAATATAGATTTTTTGAGGAATTTGTGTAAAAATGTGCTTATATACTGTTAAAAAAAAAATAAAGGAACACTTTTAATCAGAGTATAGCATCAAGTCAATTAAACTCCTTGGATATTGATCTGGTCAGTTAATTAGCAGAGGGGGTTGCTAATCAGTTTCAGCTGCTTTGGTGTTAATGAAATTAACAATAGGTGCACTAGATGGGCAACAATGAGATGACCCCCAAAACAGGAATGATTTTACAGGTGGAGGCCACTGACATTTTTTCCCCTACTCATCTTTTCTGACTGTTTTTCACTAGTTTTGCATTTGACTAGGGCCAGTGTCACTACTGGTAGTATGAGGTCATACCTGGACTCTACAGAGGTTGCACAGGCAATCCAACTGCTCCAGGATGGAACATCAATGCATGCCATTGCCAGAAGGTTTACTATGTCAACCAGCACAGTCTCAAGACCATGGAGGAGATTCCAGGAGACAGGCAGTTACTCCAGGAGAACTGGACAGGGCCATAGAAGGTCCTTAACCAATTAGCAGGACCAGTATCCACTCCTTTGTGCAAGGAGAAACAGGATGAGCATTGCCACAGCCTTACAAAATGACCTCCAGCAGGCAATTGGTGTGAATGTCTCTGACCAAACAATCAGAGACAGACTTCATGAGAGTGACCCGAGGGCCCGACGTCCTCTAGTGGGCCCTGTGCTCACTGCCCAGCACCATAGAGCTGGATTGGCATTTGCGATTGAACACCACAATTGGCAGGTCCACCACTGGCACCCTGTGCTTTTCATAGATGAGAGCAGGTTCACCCTGAGCACATGTGACAGACATGAAAGGGTCTGGAGAAGCCATAGAGAACGTTATGCTGCCTGTAACATCATTCATGACCATTTTGGTGGTGGGTCAGTGATGGTCTGGGGAGGAATATCCATGGAGGGACGCACAGACCTCTACAGACTAGGCAATGGCACCCTGACTGCCATTACTTATCGGGATGAAATCCTTAGACTCATTGCCAGACCCTACACTGGGGCAGTGGGTCCTGGGTTCCTCCTGATGCACGACAATGACCGGCCTCATGTGGCGAGAGTATGCAAGCAGTTCCTGGAGGATGAAGGAATTGATACCACTAAATGGCTCCCACACTTGCTTGACCTAAATCCAATAGAACGCCTCTGGGATATCATGTTTCGGTCCATCCAACACTGCCAGGTTGCACTTCAGACTGTACAGGAGCTCAGTGATGCCCTGGTCCAGATCTGGGAGGAAATACCCCAGAACACCATCCGTCGTCTCATTAGGAGCATGCCCCGATGTTATCAGGCATGCATACAAGCACGTGGGGCCATACAAACTACAGAGTACCATTTTAAGTTGCTGCAATGAAATTCCAGCACAACGGACTAGCCTGCTTCATCATTTTTTTCGGGGTGTCTTTGAATTTAGTCCTCTGTAGGTTGATAATTTTCATTTCCATCAAACAATGGGGCGTCCTTACGTTCCTAACACATTACCCAGTCCAGATCAGTATAGATATTCAGCACAATATTTTTCCCCATTGAGATCTGATGTGTTTTCAAAGTGTTTTTTGAGCCGTGTACTTAGCGAACGCATGCATCTGAAGACAAATATACTCCACTATACTCTCTATACTGGACTTTTATAAGTTTTATCTTCCCAACGAAAGATATCCCACCCTTTACAATTACGCCTTATTCATGTCATCAGTTTTCGGTAGCACCTATATTTGTAAGCAACTATACTCAAGGCTGAAGCACATGAAGGGCAAAATTAGAACCAAAATATCTGATGTGCACCTTGATAATTAATTGACAATTGCCACTACATCCATCCAACAAGAAAAAAACAGTATCATACTAGTTTTATGTTGCCCTCTTTTGCATTTATAATTAAAAAAATTACAAAATGATGTTTTTTTTAATCAGATAGATACATTATCTATATTAGTGACCAATAACTTGTGATCTGCTGACTTTTTCTGCTCATCCTTATTGTTAGTGTATTTTATGTGCGGCCCAAGACAATTGCTCTTCTTCCAATGTGGCCCAGGCCTCTCCATGTTCCTGATGGCTTGTTCTTTGTTCCTGATGGCTGAACCAACATGGAAAGGCAAGTGTTGCTGTTGGATGGAACTTTAAAGTAAACCTTTTTGCTTTGCTATGGGAAAAACACAGGTTTACATTAACATTTGATCATTTAAAAGGAGCAGTTTTGGATCTGCAAAACTTTAAATTCCTACCTTCCCAGTGTAATCATACCATTCCTATAAACTCTTCATTCATTTCAGTTATTGGACGCCTGCCGTTTCCGCTTTCTTGTGAGCAATAGTGTAATAAACCTTTCATACCAGTATGATCTAAATATTATACAGTTTGTCACATCGACCAAAGTCTAAGTGCTTAAAGTGAAATAAATCAGACATGACCCAGAAATCTCCATATAATTAAGCTGTCATGGTGGATAAATAAAGCAAACACAATACATTATATTGCTGTTAAAAATGAAATTCTCCTACAGGATCTCTTACTTTATTTTGTAGAGAGTGCCTGGAGACATGTAATTAATCTCCCCATTCATGTTCTTGCAGCAATTTGTGAGAAATGTATTGGTGGCTGCCTGGGAAGTGACACTTTTTTTTTTCTTTAAGGGGCAAAAAACCTCAGTGGTCTTATGTTTTATATTTTGTCACATTATGGCTGGAAGACAGACCTCTTTGACTAGTGGAGATTGACAGGTTTTTAACAACAGAAGGTTTCTTGAGCTTGGAAAAAAATACATCTATTAATGTCACATCATTTACACATGGCGCAGAACACAGGCATTTTAAAGCTTGCCATTTTCAGATGAATGTTTTGAACTCTGCAGAAAAATAACCACATTGCAGTAATTAATTTGAAAACTTGATGATAAAGAAATAGAGTCGGACAAGGTAAGAGATGGGAATTACAAAGAGCAGGGTCGAGTGCTTCTCCTGTTAATTTAATTTGCTGAGGTGCAAATTAAATCCAAATTGTTTTTTTCTTAATTCTCTTTGTATGTTTGATGATTCTGTAAAGCACGCAGCTCCGCTAAGTACCATTTGCACGTTAATGGCACAAAAGCAATGCTTTCTAAAGGAAAACATAAATACTTTTTCTATCAATGCCAGTGTTAAAAAAGACATATGGCCAAAGGTTTTTTGGCCATGCATGCTTTGTGGGTAACAGGAGTGCACTTACTTTTGCTCTCCTGTAACCCAGAGTCAGCTGATAGCTCCACCTCTCAGCGTGCGGCTGAAAGCTGGAGCCAGCTGCTACCCCCCCCCCCCCCCCCCCCCACGTCCGGTGCTACAGTGAGCACTGGAGAGCAGAGCAGACAGCAGTCACTTCTTACCACTCTAAGGAGATCAAAGACTGAGCAATCAGCAGTCATGTGATCGCTCTGTTCTTGGGCTTGGAGCTGATGTGGGCCATAGAGGGAAGTACTTTTTTTTCTCCTTTAAGGTGTGAAAACACAAGTAGGAGAGAGCCATTTCTTAAAAAGCATTTGCTTCTCTTATTGCAAATGTACCTAATAACATACAAAGATCACACAGAAGTAAGAAGCCAGTTATAGAAGTTATTGTGTGGTTACCACTGTGAATGATCAATTGCCAATTCTGAAAAAAGATACATTTAAACTCTCTATTGTATAATTTTGGATATGAGTAGAAGATTATTTCTTAGAAAGTCTTGTTAAAAATACCTAAATCAGCTGGAAGATTCTTCCAACAATAGCAGAACAGACTGCCATAAAGCACTGAAACTGGTCCAAAATACTGCTGTGAACATAAACATATCAAGTAAAGTTCACTCTAAAAATAACAGTTTGAAATAATGGAACAGTAGCTATTACAATAGCCTAGAAATGTACATATTGTGGTGACTATTGGCACAGTTTCTAAAACTATAAGTCTATCTTTAAACAACAAAACAAATGTATTTTCCATTTTGTAAAGAATCCAAAACTCCAGTTTTCCTAATAGATTATCCTAACCTCCTAGATATAGGTATGAGTGATGTTATTTAGTGGTTTTCTCTCCCTATCACAGCAAAAATGTTAGTCCAGTGCATTGCCCCATGAAGGTTGACCTGTCTACTATCTAAACTCAGAGTTTATAATTGCTGCTTGAAATGGACAAAACTGACAATTAACATATTTAGTTTTCCTGCATATAATTCTGATAGCACCTTTTTATCAGCTAGTTGAATGTTAGTTAATGAAATTGAGATCAAGGAGGAAATAGGATAGCCTTATAACTTAACACTTCTGCTTTGTCAACGACAGACTAAAATTAAAAAAAAAACAAATAATCCCTTGCATTTTTTTGTAGGTTCACTTTTAATATTTAAACAAAGCCAGGGTCATAATATTGTCCAGCTTTAGCATTGTCTGCTTGGATTTGGTGGCTCCAAAACTAAGGCTATGTCAGAAAAAAGCCAAGATTCAAACTACAACAGTCAGAGAATTACTAGGATCCAACACTGCTGCAGTCCAAGAAATGCCAGGATCCAACAATAATCCACAACTAAATGGCTATGTAATTCTTACCAGCACTTGTGCTGATTCAGTGTAATTGCATTGCCTGTGGCTATTTCCAGGGAGACTTAGACAAGAGTGGCAAGATTGGGCTCCACCCAAATATGTGACATACCAAACTTCTGATCTTTATAAACTTAACTAAAGCCCTTGATCCAAAACCCTCAAACTACTCTCCCTGAACTACAGTCCCTAACCTTTAAAACCCTTGATCCTAAATCCACCCTAATTTACAACTTCCATAGCTTAATCCCCCTAAACAATAACCTTTTTCTACAATCTCCTAAACATAAGCTCATTACTTTCTAAATCTCCTAAACAAAACCATCTCACTCCTGAAGCTCCCGAAAATAAAGGAGAAGTGTGGATATATAACAAATAAGTATACATACTTACCTGACTGCTGCAGCATCGGTTTGATGTCGCAAGCTATCCCCCATGGGCTCCAAGCCTGAGAACTAAGTGACTGCATATCACTCAGTTTCCGGGTCTGCTCTGAGCACAGTATGCGGTGGTCAATCTCCGCTGTATGCTCTGCCCCTCCAATGCTTACTGGAGTGCCAGGCAGGACGGAAGGCAGAAGCGGATGCCTGAGGCTCTCAGCGGCATGCTAAGAAGCTGAGCCAGGTGCCTGTAAGGCATCTGGGTGGTATCCTGTCATTAGTATCAGTTTAGTAGCCTGGGGAAGCTCTGTGATGTCAGCCAGCAGCCGACTTTAGCCCACTGTTGGCTGATTCTGGGTCACAGGAGAACAGAAGTAAGTGCACTCCTGTGACCAACATGAAAAGTATGGCCTAAAGAGATATGGCCATACGTCTCTTTTAAAAACACCTAAACGAAAACATCATACCAGTGGCGGACTGACCGTTTGGAAACTCAGGCTCTGCCCGAGGGCCCGGGGTCAGTAGGGGGCCCCATGAGATGCCCCTGGTACCTTTTCCATAGGCTTTTTGAGTTTGGGTAAGGACACAGGGGCCCCATGATCCCCTATTGCCCGGGGGCCCCATGAATTGTCAGTCGGCCCCTGCATCATACCTTTAGCCCCTAAGCCCTAAAAAAATCCCTTGAACCCTAAAGCCTCCAGACCCTTAAAACAATCCTGTGGGCAGGTTACGGACATTCAACTATTAACATTTTCCCAACTAGATGAGTAAAGACACCATACCAACACATAGCTACTTATACACCTTAATAAACCTCATCACCACTACCTAAATTAGAAATGGCACATTGTGCTAGTCCTACATATAGTTAGCTTTTTCTTGCATGAAATACAATGTAAAGTGAAGAGATATCATTACTGAAAACCAGGAACTCTGAGGTACCAGAACATACCTTATCATATTTTTCAAAGCTCCTTTCAGCCCTAAAACCCAGGATGCTCTATTATGCAAATATCAACATCAGAAAGGATAGCTGATGGCTAGCATATCTCTTGTACATAACTAAGAGTTCCAAGGCTGACCATAATGATTAAAGGATAACTGCATGATCAGACATTAAAAGAAAACACCTTTTGAGGCAGAAGCTGTTATACACTGCCTGACAAGTAATTAGGTTTCAATATAAATGCAAGCATTAAGACATTCTCTTCAGCTTGGTGCATGTGGTCTGTAGCCATTCAGACCATGCACGTATCCTTTAAATAGCAACTAAGATTCCCAAGTGGTGAAATAGTGGGTTGGCCTGCCCTAAACTTTGCTTCCTTTAACGTGTTCCTAAACCCAGGACCCTGCATTCACTATATATGGTCTCCCAACATAGAAATGCAATTATTTTAGTAAATATAAACTGCTAATTACCTTTTCTCATTAGCAGTATATGGCAGGCTTGTGACTTCTATCAGTGTCCGTCCCAGAACTGGCTAAAGCTTGAAGGAGGAGTTTTAATTCTCCTATGACTGTCCTATGAGGCTGCATGACCCCTGACCCTCTAAAGAGCATTGATTGGTCCTGCACTGACCACATGTACCCTCCCGAAGAAATAAAACCGCTCTAGCTATACACACTAAACTGAGCATGTGCAGAGCGACTCCTAGAGCTCTGAACTATCAGCAGATGGATTAGGGACAGTACAATAAGGGGAGGATCAGAAAAAACAGGATCAAACAGTTATTTTACACAATGTGGAGGATTAACCCCTAAGGTTCCACAGTGAGTATAACAAACATGATGCTTTACTGCATATACAGACTGATTTCACAATTGTGGGCTTAGTAACACTTTAAACTTTGAAAAGAGAAACTCTTAATTTTTTCAAAGTAAAGCTGAGGCTTAGTTTTGTGCTGTTAAGCCAGCAGGAAAGTATAAGTGCAGGGGAAGACATGGTTGGAGGCAAGGGGGTATGTGTCTCCAGGGCCAGGACTAAATGGATAAGTGGCTCTGAGTGGAGATACTTCACAATTTGACATCTATAAGAGCAGGACCTGCAGTCAGTCAAATAGGGCAGGCATTATATACAGTTAGGTCCATATATATTTGGACACAGGCACAATTTTTATACTTTTGGCTCTGTATGCCACCACAATAAATTAAAATGAAACAATCCAAATGACTTTGAAGTGCAGACTTTCAGCTTTAATTCAAGGGGTTGAACAGAAATATCAAGTACAAATTTTAGGAACTGCAACCATTTTTATACACAGTCCCTCCATTTTCAGAAGCTTAAATGTAATTGGACAAATGAATATAATCATAAATAAAATGTTCATTTTTAATATTTTGTTGAGAATATTTTACTGTCAATGACTGCCTGAAGTCTGGAACCAATGGACATACCAAAGACTGGGTTTCCTCCTTTCTGACACTTTGCCAGGCTCTAACTGCAGCTGTCTTCAGTTGTTCTTTGTTTGTGAGTCTTTCTGCCTTTAGTTTTGCCTTCAGCAAGTGAAATACTTGCTCAATTGGGTTGAGATCACGTGATGGCAATTGCAGAATATTCCACTTATTTTTCTTCAAAAACTCCTGGGTTGCTTTTGCAGTGTGTTTTGGATCATTGTCCATCTGTACTGTGAAGCACCGTCCAATCAACTTTGCTGCATTTGGCTGAAACTGGGCTGATAGTATATCTCTAAACACTGCAGAATTCATCCGGCTGCTTCTGTCTTCTGTCACATCATCAATAAACACCAACAACCCAGTGCCACTGCAAGCCATGCATGCCCATGCCATCACACTACCTCCATCATGTTTTATAGATGACGTTGTGTGCTCTGGATCATGAGCTGCTCCAGGCCTTCTCCACATGTTTTTCTTCCCATCATTCTGGTACAGCTTAATTTTAGTTTCATCCGTCCAAAGAATGCTTTTCCAGAACTGGTCTGGCTTTTTTAGATTTTTTTTTAGCAAAGTCTAATCTGGCTTTTCTATTCTTCAGGTTTATGACTGGTTTGCACCTTGGGGTGAACCCTCTGTATTTGATCTTGTGAAGTCTTCTCTTGATTGCAGACTTTGACAATGATACGCCCACCTCCCGGAGAGTGTCCTTCACTTGTCTGGATGTTGTGAATGAAATTTTCTTTACCATAGAGAGGATCCTGCGACCATCCACAAATATTGTCTTCCGTGGACGCTAATGCCTTTTTATGTTGCTGAGCTCACCAGTGTGTTCTTCTTTCCTCAGAATGTGCCAAAGTGTTGCTTTGGCCACGCCTAATGTTGCTGCTATATTGCTGATGGATTTGTTTTGTTTTTGAAGCCTTACAATGGCCTGTTTCACTTGAATTAACAACTCCTTTAAATGCATGATGTAGGTTCACAGCAATAGATTCCAAATGCAAATACCAGACTATAGACCTTTTACCTGCTTAATTGATGAAGAAATAATGAAGGAGTAGCCCACATGATACAGCTTTTGATTCAATTGTCCAATTACTTTTGGTCTGTTGAAAAAGGAGGGATGGCTACTCTTAAGAGCTGTAATTCCTAAACCCTTACTCCAATTTGGATGTACATACCCTGAAATTAAAACTGAGAGTGTGCACTTTCAGCCCATATCCATTATATAACTATAGCTTGAATATGTTTTGGTAAATACCTGAAAAAATGAAAATTGTGTCTGCGTCCAAATATATATGGATCTAACTGTAGATACTCTCTTCCCATTGATACCTGTAATCACACAGTCTGGCAGAGAATTTTTGCATCACTATTTTCCACTGTGGCTTTAGCAAGTGATGTGACTAAAAGAAAGCAGATGTTTTCACAATAATCTATGTCCTAAAGGAATACTTACCACATCCACCAAGCAATGTGGCACCATGTGATATTATGTTACATTTGCTGTAGCCCACAGTAACCAGTCCCTACAACAAAAGTACTAATAAGATGGACTAATAAGGCCAAATAAGACTAATAAGACAAATAAGACTAATAAGGCCAAAGGTTACCAAGCATTCATGTGGAGTTATCATATTCGGTAAAAGAAAATGGGAAAATGATTCATGCATATACAGTTGTGTTCAAAATAATAGCAGTGTGTTGAAAAAAGTGAATAAAGCTCAAAATCCTTCTAATAGCTTTTATTTCCATACACACAAATGCATTGGGAACATGACACATTCTATTCCAAATCAAAACATAAAGAAAAATATATCAAATTTGTGGTGTTCCTCTAAAAAAATTGAAGAAAAGTGAATATTAGACTGTTCAAAAAAACCGCAGTGTTTGTATTCTTCTTTACAAACTCAAACATTCACTATATAAACTGAAAAACGTTTGAAGATTTTGCTTTTCTTTGAATCACTTAATTAATATTTAGTTGTATAAGCACTGTTTTTGAGAACTGCTGTACATCTGTGTTGCATGGAGTCAACCAACTTCTGGCACCTGTGAACAGGTATTCCAGCCCAGGATGATTGGACTACATTCCACAGTTCTTCTCTATTTCTTGGTTTTGCCTCAGAAACTGCATTTTTGATGTCACCCCACAAGTTTTCTATTGGATTAAGATCTGGAGATTGGGCTGGCCACTCCATAACGTCAATCTTGTTGGTCTGGAACCAAGATGTTGCACGTTTACTGGTGTGTTTGGGGTCGTTGTCTTGTTGGAACACCCGTTTCAAGGGCATTTCCTCTTCAGCATAAGGCAACATGACCTCTTCAAGTATTCTGATGTATTCAAACTGATCCATGATCCCTGGTATGCGATAAATAGGCCCAACACCGTAGTATGAGAAACATCCCCATATCATGATGCTTGCGCAACCATGCTTCACTGTCTTCACAGTGTACTGTGGCTTGAATTCAGTGTTTGGGGGTCGTCTGACAAACTGTCTCCAGCCCCTAGACCCAAAAAGAACAATCTTACTTTCATCAGTCCACAAAATGTTGCACCATTTCTCTTTAGGCCAGTCAATGTGCTCTTTGGCAAATTGTAACCTCTTCAGCACATGTCTTTTTTTCCAACAGTGGGACTTTGCGGGGGCTTCTTGCAGATAGCTTGGCTTCACATAGGCGTCTTCTAATTGTAACAGTACTCACAGGTAACTTTAGACCTTCTTTGATCTTCCTGGAGCTGATTGTTGGCCGAGTCCTTGTCATTTTCTCTATTCTTCTATCCATTCGAATGGTAGTTTTTCGCTTTCCTCCACGTCTTTCAGGTTTTGGTTGCCATTTTAAAGCATTTGCGATCATTTTAGCTGAGCAGCCTATCATTTTCTGCACTTCTTTATATGTTTTCCCCTCTCCAATCAACTTTTTAATTAAGGTATGCTGTTCTTCTGAACAATGTCTGAAACGACCCATTTTTTCAGAATTTTAGAGAGAAATGCACTGTAACCAGCATGTACAACATTTACTGCCTTCCTTCCTTAAATAAGGGCAATAATTGCCACCTGTTTTTCAAAGAATGAATGACCTCACTAATAGAACTCCACACTGCTATTATTTTGAACATGCCCCTTTCAATTAGTGATTCAATCACACAGAATCAGCAGCATGCATGTCATGACTGTTAGGTCTGTTGAACACAACTGTATAGTTGAAAAGAGGGCTTTTCCAAGACACCCATTTCCTCTTGGTGGACCTGTGGGTAGAAGTAATGTTGTGTGCCAAAATTAGATTTCCTCTGAATTTTAACATATGTACTCTTAGTCAGACTATTACTTTCTCAGTATTTATAAGCGATGCAATGATATGTTCCTCCCTCCATCACATCTTTCCAAGTGTGCAAAAGGGAAAAAAGGTTAAGAATCACCAAACTGAATGAAATTTATGTGCAGACATATGAAAGGTGCCCGCTTTGAGAGCCATAACTTTACATTATTTTTCGTAAACAAGTTTTAACGATGAATTTTTATTACTGCCAACACAAAAATACTGGGTTTTTGAAATGTCAATCATGTCTTTGAATGTGATCTAGAAAATTCTTTATATTAAGATAAGATTTTAGCTTTCCTCCAGAACTAATGACAGATTGATGGGTGGGGATGAATATTCTATTCACATCACAAGGGTTTGTGCCTAGCACGTTCATAACACATATCACATGATTTTTGCAGCATTCATCAATCAAAAGTTTCCTCAGTTGATATAATCACAATGCTTTAAACAATAGATGTGTTCTTTTCTACTTTCAGCAAACATAACAAAAAAGAAAAAAAAGAAAAACAACAACAACAGGGCTATTATTTGAATCTGACATTGTAATTATGTTACGCATAAATCTGATCACTGCATCATTGTAAATAACATATAATCTCTGCAACATATTTTCTCTAGAGAGAACAGTCTTGTAAATTCTGTTCCCATCGAATATTAATTTTATAGTTGCATGTGACATTTACAATGTCTGTAGTGACTTATGTCAATTCAGTTCTTGTCAATTGTCTGGTTTTTTTTTCAGTGAGGATATTCCGCAGTAATTTAGCCTGCGTGACATTAAAAATCAGCAGTGTAGTCACTATGTCAGTGTAAAAGCAGAAACATTACTCTGACATTGGAGACGTATAAAGATATATCATACTGTGATAGCACATAAACAAAGATTCATTACTGGGCATACACAAGTCAACACCTAAGGTTGCTGAATTAAAAACAAATCAGTGTCAGGCTAGTTTACAGGGAAGAAGTTAAATGGGAGGGTGGTAGGAATCTAAATTGATTTTTGTCTCTGTATTAAGAGCAAATAGGGGGAGAGAATAGATCAAAGTGAAATGTGCTTTTGTTAAGTTACAAATGCAATTTTAGATAATGCTTTCTTTCTAGCAAATTATAGTGTAGGAGTTCACTCCATCGTAACAAAACTTTGCAAAGGTTCTGACTTTGGTGCTGACCCTCTGCCGAGCAGGCCACAAAATCTACTTTCATATCTATGATTAAAATGTTGCTTTTTTGCCTGCAGAAGACTATATTGATTTGATGAGTCAGACAAAAACATTTCAGAATGTCTAGCAGGGAAATCTGGAGAAAAGATTGTCCAGTAGTGATGGAGAGTTTGAGATGTATCAATAAAAAAATGTAATTTCCTATGTACCTTGTGGGTTAGGCCTGTGAAACATAATGATGCAGACTGAGAAATGTCAAACACTCTATTTACTACACAGTTTAAAGTGATTCTAAAGGTTTTTTTTTTAAGAAAAAATAACAAGCATGCCTATACTTACCTGCTGTGTGCAGTGGTTTTGCACAGAGCATCCTGGATCCTCCTTTTCTTGGGTTCCATCCTCCTGTCGGGTTCCCCCACAGCAAGCAGCTTTCTATGGGGGCACCCGCTGCTTCATGTGTCCATTTACACATGGAGCCGCGGCTCGGCCCAGCCCCTCTCTCTTCTCATTGGCTCAGTGGCTGTGATTGACAGCAGTGGAAGCCAATGACTCCCGCTTCTGTGTTAGCCAAGAGAGAGAGTTTCGGGATAGCAGAGAGTCCAGTGCACATCGCTGGATCAAGAGGGGGCTTAGCTGAGTATTAGGGAGGGCTGGTTGGGATGCTGCACACAGAAGGTTTTTACCTTCATGCATAGAATGAATGAAGGTAAAACACCTTGAGCCTTTAGAACCACTTTAATGATCATCACCTAAATATATTGGAAAAAAACCTGAGGTCTCTCAGAGTGGGGAAGGGTTATAAGGATATGCCCAGGGAGCATGTGGAGCAAAGCTTTTCAAGCTGAAGGGAACAGCCTATAACCCACGGTCTATGAATATCCAGCCTGTGTCTTGTACTGTATGAGTAAAACAATGTAATTCCCCAAGCGCCTTGTGGGTTAGGACAGTGAAACATTATTATTATGCAGGATTTACATAGCGACACAGATTGTGCAGAACTTTACATTGTAAAGAGGCACACTACAGTTTCTATACAACTCAATTTGATCCATGTATTACACAGCTGAATGATCTAAGTATGTCAATGTGGACTTCTGAGTCTCAATGGTCAATGGACTGTTGAAGTCCACTGGACCCTTTCTTTTTGTAGGGGAAGCGTTTAGGAACTGCTGTTCTGCACAGTGCATAAAGGCTAAGGGTGGGGTCTGCCACACTTTGTGAATTCCCTTTCATCACCCTCTAATGTTGCTCTGAAGTCAGAATGTCTAAGCCTGGCATACATGATGAGAATATTGGGCGAATGATCGTCCGTTTTTTTTTTGCATGCTTGTCTTATATTAAAAATTAAGAGGTTATTAAAGAGTTACAGAGAGTTCTGTGAATGAATGAACTACATGTCCCAATGGTCTTTGCGGCTGTCAGCTTGTAATACTCAGTGAACTACCACGGCACTGTGGAGCGCCATGGTAGTTCATGGATTCTTCCTGTCAGTATATCTGCTTGCCCGTAAATCCCGTACAAGCAAACAGATGCACGGACAGGTCTGCAGGAAACCTGCATGACACCAGTGATCACTGGTGCACTGCTTTACAGGCTCCTGCAACAAAACATAACAAATGCACATTTTTTTACCTGCAAAAAAAATGCGCACTTATTATTTATTGTCAAAAGGTGAACTTATCCTTTAAACTGACCAGTGAAGAATCTCCTGTAGTGTCTACCTTGAACTGTGGTAGAATATGCAATAATGGAGGGATGGCTGTTGTGATCGGTTAATAGACAATAGACTTCAGTACAGTACAGTATAAACAGTATAGTACAGTTTATATTATACAGTTGCAAGTTTGTGAATGTTTACATGTTATGTGCAATTAAACCATGGCAACATCTAATGTTTGTGTAGTATTATGTTCAGCAGACTGTGTTCTTCTATTGTTGTAACTTAGATGACGTTCATAGCACATTTTATGCCCAATTCATGCAAAACTCCACATTATCCCAAGGGGTTCACATACTTTTTCTTGCAACTGTACATTCGATATTATAATGCTAGCTTTTAAACAAATCTTTTTGAATAATGATGAGATGTACCTCTAATTGAGCTCTGCGTTCAGCAATCACTCGTTCATCCTTGTTTCCAAAGAGCTTCTTCGGTGGAAATCCTAAGGCAGTAAGCTACAAAGAGCAAGAGAAAAGACTACTTTGGTTTCTATAATGTGTACAGTCTCAGAAAAATTTTCAATTCACTACATCCATTTCACTGCTTCTACAAATGTAAATAAACAATCACTTTTGAAGACTGCCAAAAGTGTACAGTTAGCTCATTAACAGGTGTCTTCATACATAGTAAAGAGTATAGATGCACAATCAGATTTTAGCACTTTTTAGTGTATATGGATTGGTTACAATGGCACACTTGACAATCATTTGTATTTATATATGTTTTTTTTCTGTCTTTCTGTTGTGTTCTCTTTGAGCAGTTTTCTTTACTACAGAGTTTATAAAGGGTCAATGTAAACCCAGCCATAGAAGGTTTGAATCTCGGCTTCACGGTTCAGCAGGGACCATCTGAAATTCGAGCCATGTATAGGCAGGTTGAATGTACCCAAGCTGATCATTCAATCAACTTGGGTACAACTAGCCTGTCAGATTTTACATGCGATTATTGCCAGTAGCTACTATAGCCTCTAGCAGTAATTACTGTGTTCTCCCAGTAGGGATGGCCGGGAGAACACAATGGGTCTATGCGAGGGATTCCTCATCAACACGGACTGTGTTGATAGGGGAATCAAGCAATTTTCTTTGGGTTGCGGGAAAGAAAATCACTCCATCTATGGTTTGCCTTAAACCCGACATGTAAAAGTAACCACAGAGTGAGTATTTTTGTTGTTTCTTGTACCCACAGTATTAAGATGTATTCAGCCGGGGGTTTTAAGAAACATAAAATCAGATGCTGATGGGGGTGCCATTATTGATTGCCATCTCAAGCTTGACTTAAGTGAATCTTGCTCAGCTTTAAACTTTTAAAAGAAAACATCCTAAGAACATAAAACAAGATACCTGCCTTTATCTCTATTAGGCAGTGCTTTATTAGTGCAACCGTCTCTGATTTAGTTTCAGTTTGTTACAGGAGACACATTTTCCCTGACTGGATAACAAGATAAACTCCATCAGCTGTTATTCCACTATCCAGTAAGAGAACCTTTACATACCATTAAAGCTGAACTAAACCCTCTTATCCTTTACAGTCAAGGAAGCTGACACCTTAGCTTCTGCTTGATTTGCCATGGTGCTGCACATGTGATCAATTATAACCCCAGCCATTCGATGGCTTGACAGCTTGGTTGAGAGCTGAAACAACTTCGACAGTTATCATTAATGGCATGCCTTGAATGTAACTGGTTTGGGAAATTGTTTGATGGGTTTAGTACTGCTTTAAAACAAAAAACAAATAAATCTTGATATTGCAATTGCGCAGGACCAAAAACCAGCTACAAGCATAAAAAACGATCAATCCCGCTGTAATCCAATAAATGGACGTTAAGTAGATTATTATGATTATCCTTGTCTGTCAGTATATGAGAGGACTGCAGCTTCCCAAACCTCTCTGGGGAGAGGAACACTAAAAGAAAAACAAAAAATGGCACTAATTGCAGTCATGCTCCTCAGGCTGCAGCATTGCAGCTGATGTTGGAAGCTTTCATGCAATGGGTGCTCCATGGACAACCACCAGTTACATTACATGGGAGGAAAAAAATAAGGATCCCTCAAGGGGGAGTGGGGGACACAGTAATGTGCAGTGCTGGTGGGATTTACTCATAGTTAGTGTGGTGGCTGGTTTGGTCTTTGCTGTTCACAAGCAGTGTGCCCTCTTGTCTATTGTATGGCTACCAGCCTCAGATGTCCCCCACTCCCCCTGAGGGGTCCTCGTTTTCTCCCCCCCATGTAATTTAAGTGATGGTTATCCAAGGAGCACCCGTTGTATGCAAGCTGCCAACATCAGCAGAACGCTGCACTGCTCCAGCCTGAGCCTATTGGAGACTGACTTTGCTGTGATATGTGAGACACTGTTACCCTTCCAATTGACATGCCAGTGTAATGAGTGTAATTTGTTTTCTAAAAGTGGTTAATTTTCCCTATGGATTGAGCGTTTTTGTTTTTCCTTTAGTTCCCCTTTAAGGCAGTCCCACTGAGCAATGGAGTGGAAGTTCCAGAAATCAGGGTCAGAATGTACAGTAGTAACAAAGTGAAACTAACTCAAAGAGGGTTACAGACTTTCTACATTATACAGTGTGAATGGACAAATCTACAGTGTCAAATAAAGAAATGTAATAAGTGAGCGCTAGAAATAAATATGTCAGCAGCTAAACACCAAAGGCACCATATAAGACCTTCAAACAGACAACAATGAACAGAGGGGGTGCAACGCTAGTGAATTCACAAAAGGTCATAAATATATAAAATTTTTAAACTTTATAAAACCATAAATAAATCATGCATAGTAAAGTGATATTGTGCAGATACAGGCATCACAAATGTGTGGCTAATAGATAAATAAAGGTGATATCTGATTTGATACAGGTAAGTCCAAAGTGATGATATGAATAGGATCTCAAATAATGTATAAACATAAAGATTGTGACTCCAAGGTGATATTGTGAGTGAGATCTCGAATGATCTTCAGACATCAATGGTTAGAACTGTGGAAGAGGTGAGAAGTGTGGATATAGATTGCGCACTCACCAGATACGTAATCTTTATGCGCATTTATGTTGTATAAACATCAGATGTCCTCAGATAGGTCTGGTCAGATCTGATCATATCACACTCATCGCCTCAAGGTACTGTCACACTCAGGAATGGCTGCTCTGCAAATGTATTCAGCCCCCCACAGGAGCTCAAAAGAACAGAGGAGGCCAATAGTGCAGTATTTCAGGGATGTTTATTCCGAAAGTAAGGCAAGTGAGCATAGTGAATGAAATATAACAATACTGACTGAGTCAAGATGGCCGCCGGGGCCCCTCGTGGCGCCAGCGGCGTGGCGTCAACCTGCTGTAGCTATGCCCTGACGCGTTTTGAGCAATGGCTCGTAGTCATAGGGGTGCAGCTTACCAAGCCACCATATTTCATTCACTATGCTCACATGCCTTACTTTCGGAATAAACATCCCTGAAATATTGCACTATTGGCCTCTTCTGTTCTTTTGAGCTCCTGTGGGGGCTGAATACATTTGCAGAGCGGCCATTCCTGAGTGTGACAGTACCTTGAGGCGATGAGTGTTATATGACCAGATCTGACCAGACCTATCTGAGGACATCTGATGTTTATACAACATAAATGAGCATAAAGATTGCGTATCTGGTGAGTGCACAATGTATATCCACACTTCTCACCTCTTCCACGGTTCTAGCCATTGATGTCTGAAGATCATTCGAGATCTCACTCACAATATCACCTTGGACTCACAATTTTTATGTTTATACATTATTTGAGATCCTATTCATATCATCACTTTGGACTTACCTGTATCGAATCAGATACCACCTTTATTTATCTATTAGCCGCACATTTGTGAGGCGCCTGTATCTGCACATTTTATATATTTATTACCTTTTGTGAATTCACTAGCGATGCACCCCCTCTGTTCAAATCTACAGTGTCAGCTACTGTATTTTCTCAGCTGGCACTGGTGGTTGTCAAAATACAATTCAGTTTACAATTTTCCACCAGGATCTTTTGATTTTTCAATGGAAGGCGGTCAAGTGGTAGGGTGCCTACAGGGTCACCCGCTAAGTAAATTTTGGCTGGTTAATGAGGAACCAGCCACTTTCCAGTGTATGGCCAGCTTTAAGCAGCATTTTTAACTTAAACATTTTCAAGTGGAGTACAGGTTCACTTAAAATGAAATGATGGAAAGATCAATGACCTTTAGCAACCTGTGGAACCAATTACAAATGTCAGAGGCTTAAGGCAGTTTTGGATCTAAAAGGCAGTCAAAAGAGTTACGTTCTGAGCATTCTTCAGCATGCGTATCACACAGTTCCTCCATAAAATGAATGCTCAGTTTGGCCAAGATAAAGATATTATTAGATCGTTAAATCAATTCATATATTTAACAAAGAATCATAAAACATTAGGAACATAACTAAAGAAAAGACAATGAATAAAGGGAATTTAAGCAGTAGTATACACAGGACAAAATAGTTGTCTATATAAATGATTAATAAAATAAAAGAGAAAAAGAGGTTGTGGGAATATAAACTGCATTCCACCCCAAGTTTCACAGCATCTCTTCTAGCTGACAGTTTCAAGACATAGAGCAGTATAGTAAATTTGATAAAGAGTGTTGGTGTAAAGTTAATGAGGGCTAAAATTAAACATGTATCAGGGAGATAAATCACTGCTAGATGCTGATAATTAGAATTAGCACAGATCATATATTCCCTTATAAAGCTCCATGTTAATGGCTCATAAAATGAAGGTAAAGCAAAAAGGGCAGAAGGTGGAAATAAAGAGAAAATTACTGTACCTGATGTGAAAGAATCAAGAGGAAGAGAATGGGCAGAGAATAATAACATTTCTCCTATTTTTTCCACAATACTCCTTCCACTCTTGGCCTAGGTGGGCCTGACCTACTTTTTAAAGAGGCTCCTGTCAGAGAAGCAGATATTGCTGAAACTACAGAGTTAAAAGTGGAACTTCACCCAAAAGGGGAAGTTCCTCTCTTCCTTTTCCATCCCCTATCTGGGGGGGGGGGCCTGGTTTTGACAGGTACCCCTGCTCCCACTTACGGTTGGATCACTGTGGCAGATCACCTGGAAGTTCTCCCTCACCCCACCCCCGCAATCTTCAGGGAACCGTCACAGGTTCCAGAAGACTGTGGGGCCATTCAGAAAGCGCAATGCGGCTTAAGCATGTGCAGTGGGAAGCCAGCTGTGAAGCTGCAAGAGTCACAGCCAACTGTCCACAGTTAACATGCTGATGCCGAGGACATGAAGACCAATAAAGAACCAGCCCAGGTGAGGACGGTGCTGGATCCTTGAACACGTTAATTAAAATTCAGCAGCTACAGTTTTTGTAACTGCTTACTTAATTTTTGTATAACTGACTGAAGCTCCACTTTAACATTCCATAAGAGAGACTTTCTCTTCAGATCAATTCATCTTTCTTGCTGCTGTGCCAACCGATGGCACAGAAGTCCAGAAAAAACTGCTTCCATCAAAGTCTTGTCACTGTTTGCTTTGTTCTTTGGATGGATCCTTTATCTGTATTCCCACAAAGCTGGCTAAACAATACAAGATTTTTGAACGAACATACGTTCTTTTGAACGTTCAAAATAATAGCAGTCAGACATCACTAACCTGATCAATCACGGTTTTTGGTAGAAATGATATTTCTACATGGCAAATAATTTACTAGCAGGTGTAGTACAGTAATAGAAATCCAACAGACCCAACAGTCATGACATGCATGCTGCCGATTCTGTGTAATTGAATCGCTAATTGAAAGGGGCATGTTCAAAATAATAGCAGTGTAGAGTTCTATTAGTGAGGTCATTCATTCTTTGAAAAACAGGTAGCAATTATTGCCCTTATCTAAGGAAGGAAGGCAGCACATGTTGTACATGCTGGTTACAGTGCATTTCTCTCTGAAATTCTGAGGAAACTGGGTCGTTCCAGACATTGTTCAGAAGAACAGCGTACCTTGATTAAAAAGTTGATTGGAGAGGGGAAAACATATAAAGAAGTTCAGAAAATGATAGGCTGCTCAGCTAAAATGATCGCAAATGCTTTAAAATGGCAACCAAAACCTGAAAGACGTGGAAGAAAGTGAAAA
Source organism: Staurois parvus (assembly GCF_062004578.1). Lineage (NCBI taxonomy): Eukaryota > Metazoa > Chordata > Amphibia > Anura > Ranidae > Staurois > Staurois parvus. The sequence continues at coordinate 6,877,103 of NW_028317797.1, read as the reverse complement.
ACTACCATTCGAATGGATAGAAGAATAGCCAAAATGGCAAGGACTCAGCCAACAATCAGCTCCAGCATTTTGTGGACTGATGAAGGTAAGATTGTTCTTTTTGGGTCTAGTGGCCGTAGACAGTTTGTCAGACGACCCCCAAACACTGAATTCAAGCCATAGTACACTGTGAAGACAGTGAAGCATGGTTGCGCAAGCATCATGATATGGGGATGTTTCTCATACTATGGTGTTGGGCCTATTTATCGCATACCAGGGATCATGGATCAGTTTTAATACATCAGAATACTTGAAGAGGTCATGCTGCCTTATGCTGAAGAGGAAATGCCCTTGAAATGGGTGTTCCAACAAGACAACAACCCCAAACATACCAGTAAACATGCAACATCTTGGTTCCAGACCAACAAGATTGACGTTATGAAGTGGCCAGCCCAATCCCCGGATCTTAATCCAAGAGAAAACTTGTGGGGTAACATCAAAAATGCAGTTTCTGAGGCAAAACCAAGAAATAGAGAAGAACTGTGCAATGTAGACCAATCATCCTGGGCTGGAATACCTGTTAACAGGTGCCAGAAGTTGGTTGACTCCATGCAACACAGATGTACAGCAGTTCTCAGAAACAGAGCTTATACAACGAAATATTCATTAAGTGATTCAAAGAAAAGCAAAATCTTCAAACATTTTTCAGTTTATATAGTAAATGTTTGAGTTTGTAAAGAAGAATACAAACACTGCTATTTTTTTTGAACAGTCTAATATTCACTTTTCTTCAATTGTTTTAGAGGAACAACACAAATTTGATATATTTTTCTTCATGTTTTGATTTGGAATAGAATGTGTAGTGTTCCCAATGCATTTGTATGTATGGAAATAAAAGCTATTAGAAGGATTTTGAGCTTTATTCACTTTTTTCAACACACTGCTATTATTTTGAACACAACTGTACATATGAAAATTCTCATCAATACATTTGATGACATGACAAATTCTTTTCAGAGGTACTTAAAAATGTTTACTTTTAACATTTGATTTTGTAGTGCATCAACTTTCCTGAACAAAAACCACATTCACTGTTAGAAATTAGTTTGTCTGAAAAAAAAATAACCAACCTGCCCCTTTGAATTTTCTCATCATTGAAATAGAAAATGAATGTCTAACGTCCACCAACTATTAGAAAATCCTACAAGCGCTTAAAAACTAAACATTTTGAAGTGAAGCTAGTTGGAAAGTGTGATCTGCATCCAGAAAGTAGAGAAGGCATAGGATCTACATGATGCCCAGGCAAATAGAATTTTCAGAAAGACAGGCCAGCTATTACATTTTGCATATCCTTCAGAGCAAATTATTCCTTTATAGAAGTTTGCAGTGGAAAATGAATGCCTGCACCCTACAAAATTCTTTGCTATGAAAATTCTTTAAACTGATACACAGGCATTAGGAGATATATTTTAAACCTACTTAAAACCCTAGTAAAAGTTAACTTTCATTCATCTCATTAGCTTTTACTGTATCTATTAGTTTCCAGCTACAACTTAATACAGCAACATAAAGAATTAAATGTTAATGTAACTCGTAAAACCGTGAGATCAATTAATTACATTCTAAAAGTCTATAATGAAATACATATAGGATTACACAAATTGCACCTATAAACCTGTTATATGTGTGTGAAATTACTTGTATTTAAGAACTAAGACCTACGATACTGAGAGATGGAGATTTCATAAAGTAAAGCAGATATATATCGTTGCGGGAAGAGAAAGTACTCTAAAATTTATAAGTAGAGAAAAGTGACTTGATCCAAAGTCTGATATTCAACCAGACTAGGTTAATTTATAGAAGATGAAAACAAAAGTAGTCCTTGCTCAAGAGATCTAGACATGTCTCAAGAAAGCTGGTTGCAAGCCTGGGATGGATGGAGGCTTGACCTTGCGAGCAGGAATGCTGGACCAAGAGGAAGATACCACCGCTGAAAGGACTGCTAAACCCACTGTGAGCCTATCGCTGGAGCCAAAGAGACAGCTGCTTGAACCACTGCTGTAATGGCACCAGAACACCGCTATTTGATCTGTCAAGAGTGCAGGGGATTCTGGGATACGTTTCGAGAGTTGAAACTCCCTCTTCCTTAGTCCAGGGACATGGTTCAGTATTGCACTAGGTGGAAGGCTTGTGAAGGTCCCCTACTATACTGATACCAGCTCATCTATCCTTAGGCTCCAGTTAGAAGAAGAAAACCCTAAAACATGAGGTGTAGTGGAATTTGAGAGTCTACCATTCAACCTCTTTCATGGTGAACTTGTAGAGAGGTCCATAGGACCCCATAGCATCATGTTAAATGTATACAGGCTTAGTAATGTGTAAGTGTAACACTCACAGCTATTGATAACCTCTCACAGATATCACAGCACTCTTCCTAACAATGCCGACAGCTACCCTGATCTTTCTCTGATTCTATCTTTCCAACCTTCTTCAAACTCTTCTACTCTTCTGACTTCACCGTGTACCTCTTCCTAATTGTTATCAGCTCTGGCCATCAATAAGACTTAACTTCTGCCCGCTTTGCTAGCCAATTGACACTGACCCAATTTTGACTTGAAATTGTGCATTCGCTCCGCAGTTCAAATCTAATAGCTGTTTAATGTTACAGCAGACACAGGTTCCCTTCACAGCACCGGCAGCTACATTCAGTGTTAATGAAAACAACAGAAGAAACAAAAGAAAAACTGAACTTTTAATACACCACATTGACCATATAATAAAGTTTCATTAAAACCATGTCATCATCCTTAGAAATAGCTGGATATATACAAAATAGCCATAAGCTAGCCACCGGATACATTTTCTGCACATTAATTACAGTAACATGCAGCCTCCATTCATTGAAACTCTCAATTTGTCCTTGTCCAGTTTTCATATCTTATGCATACTGTATGTAATAAAGTTAGCACTTATTATATGTATCACACAGAATCACATTGCAGGTTTCATGATCAAACGAAGGTGAGATTACTTAATACATTTCACAGTCTAATGGCACTGCTTTATTAGGAGTGTAGGTAAAATCAGGTGCAGTCAGATATCTTCTTATACAATGCAGGCATGTGGGTAGTCAGGGACAAAGGGAAGACATTCCAGACAACATTGACGGAGGGGGGACTTGCTTTTTTTTACATGTTTGAGTGCCTTAGTATGACCGCTCACAGCTGTACTCTTACCATGCCATGGGGACCAATGAAGCCTTTCATACAGTTGAAATACCACTAGGGTGAGCTTGGGTGGAAGTCCACATTTACTCCTCACCAGCAGATATATCACCCATTGGCTAAGGTGCCTGCAGAGATTATATAATAGTGTAGTGTAAAAGGCGATTCCATCTGGATACCTTCCTGTGCCCTACATTCAGAGTTACTTAAATGCTGTTTAGGCCCAACTTCGCCTGTAGGTCACTTGCTTCTGCACTCCTGTTACCCAGATCCAGCAGACATCAGGCACTGTTGGTGTTGGTTACCCAGATCCAGCAGACATCAGGCACTGTTGGCTGATGTCACTGAGCCATCCAGGCTCTGGAGAGAACCCAACTTTAATGCTGGAATCCACCCAGATGCATGGGTGGCAACTGGCTCAGCCTCTCAGCAAGCCACTGAGAGCTTGGACTAGCTGGTATGGCTCCCTTCACAGCCCAGTGCAGAGAGTCACTGGCTTTCTGAAGACCGAGAACTGAGCGATCAGGGGTCTTTGCATGCTCAGTTCTCAGTCTTAGAGGTGGCAGGGGACAGATTCAGCATTAGATCGATGCTGCATCCACCTAGGTGAGTATGTAGGTTTTTTTTTTTATTCCCAAACTTCTCTTTTAAACTTGAGGTGCAAGAGAGGCCACCCTCATCATCAGCTACATACCAATAACATTACTGCAACTATATTTGTACATATTCCATATCTTGGATTGGTAAATATGTATCCTATTTTGTGTTAAAAAACGCTGAACTCTGACAGTGATAAATTAATCCTTAACAGACTGAGTGAACTTGCATTTGTAAAAACATGCAAAAATAAATTATATGAGTAACCACTCAACTACAAAGTAACAGTACCACTTTAAATCACCTAATAACTTGTCTTTTTTCCCCTGAAGCACCCCAAATGTCCCATGTTTTAGTGTTCATATCAAGAATAAATATAATAATATATTTATACCTGTAAAGATAAGGAAGCTCTTTTAGCAAACTTTAAGTATAAAGAACTTACATCGTACATTCCCGTTAATTACCTCACATTCAATACGGCAATGGATTAGAAGAATTTTGTCATTTTTGAAAGAAAGTTTATATATAGATTAAAGAAGAAAGGAGAGTAAACAACATTTACAGCCCTAGGAAATATGTGGATTTGCTTTCTTGTGAGGAATGAAAGAAGGAACCTTGCCTATTTTCACTTCTTGAAGTCTAGACAAAGTAACTTGAAAAACTGGGCTTACAGTTACAATATCACTGCCAAAACAAAAAAACATAAAAAAATTAAAACTATTGTATATTAACAGATCAATAGAATTCTATTACTCTTGAGGACTCTCAAAACATTTACCACTTGAAAATATTTTTCAATAGCTGGAAATAGTTCCAACAAGTGTTTTGAGCACAAGACAAAATACAACAATACAGTATTTCAATGTTCTTCTTAATAAAGATGCAACATCACTTTAAGGTGAGTCAATAGTCAGGTTAAAGAGGACCTGCTCTGTGGAAGCTGTTCACTAAAAAGGCAAGTAGAAGACAAAATAATAGTCATCAGTATTGCTTGTAGACTTTTTGAAGCTGATCTTTCCTTAACTGACTTATTATGCCTTTTTCTGCACTGTCTTTCTGTGTGGAGGTGTGTCAGGAACATTGTGCCAGCTGTCAGATTCATGTGCATACCCATGCCTACAGGCATAGAAACCTAACTACATGAGAGATGGCGTGCATATTGTGGAAGTGCGAGGCAATGCCACTGTGTGATTAAGCAGTTTACGCCAGATTTTGTAAGAGGCAAGCACACTAATGGTACAGGTGTCTCTCACACTGGGAGCAGAGGACCCAGCTGGAAGCCAGGAGACAGAGGTCTCAGTACCAGGAGTCAGGTAAGCTCCTATTGGGGTGTCAGAAGAACCCCCATCCATAAGCCAGAGGTGGACCATACAGCAGGAAGCGGTGTCTAAAGGCTAGAAAGCCAAGTATCCAGGAGAGGTACTGCAGTTGAATGAGCTTATGAGCCAGGTGGCTTGGCATTTTCCAGTGTGGATCTCTGTGGAAGTTGGAGAAGATCCCCTGCGTGGGAAACCATTCTATTTTGCCTTCTGTTTGATAAAAGTGGGCAACCAAGCCCTTAAAAATAGTTATTCTCTGCCGTTGACTCACTAAAACAATGCATCTACCATGAGAGCTAACTACCCCACGACACAATACCTACTGGGCACGTACACTGGCACCAAGTGGGCTATTTAAACCTCAGCTTTGAACAGGATCATTGCTGAATGGTCTTCCAGTCTTTTCTCCCACTTCTTCTATCCAGATATTGTTATTGACCCGTCTTCCACCTGACCTTCTTTTGGGCTACCCCTGTCTGCCTATTTATGCTGCCAGTCAACCTCTGCCTGTACTTGTGACAAAGATTCTGCCCATTGACTTTGTACCTCACTGCCTGCACGTTGCCATCTTCTACTTGTTCCTGACTCTGATCTTGCCTATTATTCAGTGCCTTCTTGCTCAACTGCTACAGGATTCAACCTATAAAGTGACTCCGCTTACAACTGAACTTGGCATATTCATGGTGCACCACCAGCTGTACCCCTGCTCATCTGATATTGGGGCTTCCAAGTTTAATTCTCAGTATCTACACCCTTGCCCTTTCATCGCCCCTGCATACCCTGTCTCAACTTGCAGGGGTGTTCAGGTGGGAACAATGCAAGAGGCTTCATCATCTCTGCCTCCACAATTAGGCACGTATATGGCCATCTTGGTAGGGGAGAAAGGTTTTGCTTCCCTATGTCAGTGCTGCCCCCTTGACTGGTGATCTGATGACTAGCGGGGGAACATTCAGTAAGCAACAAATGAGGTACACAAGGCAAAGATCCACAGAATAAATTAAGCAGAAGCAGGGATGATCCTGAAATGCAGGTTGTCAGGTACATCTTCACCGACAGCAAGGAAGACAATGAGGCATCATAGTATTGTCATCATCAAATCTCACTTAAAGCCCTGTCAAACTAGAATTCAGAGGCAACAGGGTCTTAGATGATCTTACACTGCAGGTATACAGCTATGAGGCTTTATGCACAAAAAATCAAGAGAGGATAATTTTTTCTGGTTACTTCTTAAGCACAAGCAGTAGTATTCAGTTTTTGAGTTCTGGTCTAGTTTAACAGACCTCAATTATGTAACTGCAGTCAGGATTTAAGAACAGTGATACCTAGGGAGCAGATAACTTCAAGGTTAATATTCATGATGAAGGATGTCTTCATGGCAAATTAACTAAGTGCAAAGGTGTGAGATGATCATCACTTGTACCTGAAGATTGTATCCTTTATAGATAATAGAGGTTGACGTTATGCTAACACCAAACACTCGCATCATAATTTGGAGATGGGAATTGTACACTCATTGACATCAGCTGCTGGTATAACTCATTTTAGGCCTCTTGCACATGGGTGTAATAATTTACTGTTGTTTAATCGCAAGATCTTACTGAAGGAGACAAATTTCGTTTTTTTTTACGACTCTTTACATAGCTGTGTGGCACTGTCTCATAGACAATAATGTACCTGTGTTAAGATCCATTATAAAAAAAAAAACAAGGCCTTATAGACCAACAGCGTACAGAGCTTAGTCTCATATACATTATAAATCATGGAGGTAAGGGAAAAATAGTCACTTCCTATTGTAATCAAGCAGATTTCAGCTACCAGTTTTCCATGATATGAAAGTGAAATGACACACAACAACCAAAAGTTGGCTAAAGTGATACTAAAGCTAAAAACATTTTTTACCTTAATGTATCCTTGCACTAAAGTAAAAAGGTTTTCAGTTTCCCTGTGCTCCCCCTTCCCTGTGTGAAGAGGAAGAGAGGTGAGAATAGATCCAGTGCTGTGCACGACTGCATCTCTTCTCCCCTCTCTTCCTCTTTACACTGCAGCAGCACGATACATTGACTCCTGCTGCTGTCAATCAAATGCCGTGAGAAGGAAGTGCAGGGTCCCGCTGTGTAAGTCTATGGAGCGCTGCTCCATAGACACACAGCTCGGGAGCGTGCAGGCACTGTGTGCCCCCATAGCAAGGAGTAGCCCAGATCGGCGGCAGGGGGCTCGAGAAGAGGAGGATCAGGTCTGCCCTGTGCAATATCACTACATGGAGCAGGTGAGTATAACATATTTATTTTAAAGAAAAATGTTTTTACTTGAACACTTTAATTTGGGTACATTTGGATGCTGGAAAGTATAAAATATTAACCACTTTCATGAACTGCTGGATTGGCTGGTTACAAAAATGTTTGGGGGACTAGATGCCAGTACACTTTGCAATGGACCATATGTAGATCTGTATATGTTGAGAGAACTAAGTGAGGAACTATCAACTGGCTATTAAATCTACCCGCAAATGCTCTGTGAAGGAGTTAAATCTACCATATTTTGTGGAAAACTACTGCAAGAGAAATCTCACTTCTGGAGCCTTCAACATAGATTTAATTAGCTAGGAGGTGATTTACCCAACCAATGCCCTCTCAAAATTTAAATGATTAGTTTTGAGCAGAATAATCCCTTTAAATAGATCTAAACTCTAAAGTTGAGCCCCCTATAATTCATCAAGTAGGCATTGGGGTGTGCAAGGAGCTTGCAAATGAGAGCAGAAACCTTCCTATCAGCGGTGATCAGCAGGTTCCACAGGCTCCAGTTCTGAAACCTATGACTTGAAGCCCTAATCTGTGCATCTTGGTGTACTTTGTGTATCATCCTGTTCAGATCTGTAAAGGAATCTAGCATCAAAGTTTGCCTCTGTGTAGAAGCTTCCTGCAATAAAGACCGGTCACTGCTGTTCTCTGCAGGGTGAGTGGTCTTGTATGCGTCCCTCCTAGTTTTCTGCAGGCAGCCTATAGAGGATGAAGCTATAGGCCCCAACCACAGCCCTGCTCAAGTCATATGCAAAACAGTAATGACATCACTGCTACTTTTTTATGGTAATATCTGGGGTTTCAAAGGTTTAGTGCACACTAAGTGGATCTATATCCTCTGTGGTTGTTGAGAAATATATTTTGATGAACGCTTATGTGCCCAAATTTCAGCTTCAACTATTAAAGTGTGTGTAACTTTTTTTTATTTGCTCCCTTTTGGCTTCTTAAATATAATTAAAAGTGTTTTGCTATCTTTTGGAAAAGTATAAAAAAATACCTGTTAATTCTGCCAGATATCTTCATAGCTGATAACTTCCTGTCTTCAATGCCTGTGCTGCACTCATTATCAGTACCATTCTTTTCATTATTTCTGTATAAAACAGATCCCCTTAAGATATGGAGAAAAGGATAGGGGGAGGTGTTTGGTAATCCTGTCCTGGGATGAAAATGCTGATCCTTTATAGATAAAATACAGAGAGTGAGCATTGTCATCCTAGGACTGAAAAGATCAGCAGGTGAAAGTAATGGTTAAAAATAATGCAGCCACTACAACTAGGGACTGGTAATCTGTAATATATTACATTGTTAGATTTAGATACCTTTTAACCATTTTTCAAGAGAAAAATATTTTTTTTAATTCTCTTTAGATGGGGGGGGGGGGGAGGACAGTAAGCAAATATTTCTGAAAACTGGAGTTCTTTACAAAAAAAAAAAAAAAAAAAAAGCATAGCAAGGACAAAACAACTGGATAAACTAAAACAATATTTTCAAGTTGCTGTTAAAGACTCTAGCCATCAAAGCTGTAATGTATAAACTGTAGTATGCACTTTGCCTTGCATCTTAGCAACCAGTTTGCAATTATTAACTGTGACAAATTAATCATTGCAATTCTGCTCTGACATACAGCTATTAAGTCTTAATTGAAGTAAACCGGTTGGAGCCAGATGCATAATAATGTTTTTCAAATCATGTATATTCATTTATTTTTAAAACTTATAATCTGGGGAAAAAAAAAAAAGCAACCGTACATTTCAAACAAAGACAATCAAGAATAACTCACAGTGACAAGATAGGTGTTGATAGCAGACGCACCACTCAAGAACCATTAATGTTTTTTACTGTGCTGATATGGAGGCCAGTCAGGACAGTGTAATAAAACATCGAGATTTACATAAAGGAAATCGAGATAATTTACATCACATTTTCCAAGAATTAACTATGTGTGAAACATGGTTGGCAACGGCACAAGTGAATGTAAGAAAAATTAAAAGTGTTGTCAGGAAACATATGCTTAAGATATCAAGATAAATACATATATCTCTAGAATTGTAAGCTCTAATGACCAGGGCCCTCTGATCTCTCCTGTATTAAATTGTATTGTAATTGTACTGTTTGCCCTTATGTTGTAAAGTGCTGCGTAAACTGTTGGCACTATGTAACTCCTGTATAATAATAATACCAAACAATGTGATATGTTGCTGAGAAAAAGAAATACGAGCAACTAAACCAGTGCTTTTGCTGCCCTTTGTAGAGAAGGTGACTTCCTTGCATGTTGTTCTGCAGAGAGACAATGTGTGGCAGCAGCTTTTGACAAAGAACTACAGTTTCTTGGAGATTGGGTACAAGGTCAATTTTCCTGTGAGGGTTTATCTTTGTGTAGTTGGCTCTTATGCTGTATTTGACACTCAGTATACAAGAAAGATGGTCGCAGACAGTTTGAAACAGAAACTGCTGTGTGGGCTTGTACTACATAAACACCCCTGTTGAAGGCCAACCACCCTCAGAGACCATGAACGCGAATTGGTTGTCATCATAGCACATATACAATTGTGATGTGTAAAGCTGATTGGGTCTGCACTTCGCTATCAGAAGTCAGCTTAAAAATAACCAATTGTATATGGTCATAAATAATGCCCCAAGCAACATCAAGCCAAAGATGCATTATGACCTTTAATTGCAGGCTTGCTGGACTTATGCATTACAAAATAAATAAGTTGGGGGAGTGGGCAAAGATTGAGGGTACACATACAATTTTCACCAATTTTTAACTAAATTTGAAATTAAAGGTGATCCTTTATAATACAGGAGGGGACACCTCTTCAGATATTCAGATAGAATGGCTATTTTCCTCTACCTTAGCCACAGGAGGTTTTCCTCTCATTGATGATAATTCCTACCAACAGACACAGTAGGTGGCTAGCTATCCAAGGCTAAACTCCGCTAAAACCCAAAGCCTTTCAGGGAGGGTGATATCAAGAAAACCTTAGGTCTGAATATAGACTAAGCCAATATCTAAACATTAAAGAAAGGATTGGATGGAGTTATTGATATAATGGTTATCCTATTGAACTATTTGGGGATTGCAGGTCTAACAAAATGGAAAGGTCATACAATCTGACAAAATAAATATGGGTAATTACAAGTATGGCTTAAAGAGAACCTGTAAAGATGGGAATAATCAAGCTACCACTGTTAAATCTGTTTCAAAGGAGCAAAATTTGAAGCCGTCATAATTATCCCTGTTTCTCTACGCACTAAAATCACAGATCCAAAACAAAAAAAAGTTGAAAATCACCACATTACTGGCTAAATACATCCACTGGGTCAGTGATTAAAGTGGTTCTAAACTATAAACATTTTTAATGTAATGCATTCCCTGCACTAGGGTAAAAAAAAAACACCCCACTATCAGCCCCCCCCATACTCTAAACACTTACCTGACACCTCTAACCACTCCAGTGCTGTCCCCCCGGCTGCTGCTCTCCTCTCTTCCTAATCTCAAAGGAGACCCTGAAGGCAGCGGAAGCCATAGACTCCCTGCTGCTGTTAGTCAAAGTCCTGTGAGGAGGGAGTGGGGATGTGGCTTATTAGTGCTGGATGTCTACGGACACGCACAGCTCAGGTTGACACCACACCTGCATAGGTGCTCCCTTAGCACATGGTTGCTGAGGGGCACTCAGAAGGAGGGGACAGTGTAGGTGGGGGACCACCAAACAGCAGGCAAGTGACTGCCCTGTGCAATATTGTTGCCCACAGCAGATAAGTTGACATCTTTTTTTATTTTAAGAAAAAAACAAGCATAGCCTTTAATATCATTTTAAAGCAGAACTACACTGCATCTGAGCACCAAAAACACTATTTAATTCATTTTTTTAATATTCAAAGCAAACTCCCCCATTCATCCATGTTTCATGCTTTATTTTGCGGAGTAATCACTTTGGAAAACACACCCTAGTATTTCTGGCCGTGGTCATCTTGAGTAAAGGTAGAACATTCATGCAGATTTTACTTCCAGGAATCCATCTTTCCTTAGCTGAGGCATGCAAGCAGAAGGGTGTGCTTAGCTGAGAAAGCCCTTAATGAAGACTCCTGGGATGTGTGATATAATTTGCCTTGGCCAGAAACCAGGACACTAGGCCATAAATGTACAAAAAAAGTTTAACAGAAAATGTTTTTATATACTTCCCTATCTGTTTATTAATGTTAGCAGAATAAGGATAAAAATAAGTCAATGTAGATTGAGAGAGTGAAGTTCCGCTTTAAGAAAAGCAGGACAGATAGTAATGACTGACTCAAAATATTCACCTATAAAGACTGAAGTGACTATGGCAGCTCCCATATATCTAACATTATAGGTTCTCTTAATTCTAATTAAACTCGGGTCAGCTTAGGTTTTAGGGTGCAGTAATAGTAGGAAGAGTTTTTTGTTTTGAATAACTGAATATTAGAAGTCTGCTATTTTGTTCCTCAAAAAAGTAGCTAGAGTGGGCTAACTGTATTAGAGTTCTTATAAAAATGATAGTGCAATCTGATTAAAAGAAGTCATTAAAAAGTAAACTACTCTCTAAATGGTAATAAACTTTATTTATTATTTTTTTTCTCCTCCTTTCAAAATTTTATACTCGATCGTCTGCCTCTAATTGCATTCAATTTTATCTTATTATGGTATTAGCAATGCAGTATGAGAAAAATGCTGGAAGCAAACTATTTGATCACGGTTTAAAGCATAGCATCTGAATGAGTAAATAATAATAAAAAAAAAAAGATAATTCAGCGCTCTGTGTAGTTACTGAAATGCAATTCCCATGACGGTTATTGTAGTGAATCTCAGGAAATCCCTCATCAAATTGTCAGAAACAATTGGGAAAGAGACTATTTTACCTAGGAACTAGACTGGTATCTCTAGCAAAAAGCAATATACTACATGCAGTCCATAGAGTTAATAGGAAGCCTGGGTTTTTATGGACAATATACAGGTAATAAACATCTAGTAATCTCATATAGGAATGTGCAGGAGTTATAAAATCTCCATGATCATTCTCGCAAGCTAGAACAGCATGTTCATAAATACAGATTCAATTTTACAACACACTACGTGTTCATTAATTAAGACGTAGTCAAGATTAATAACTGCCAATAACTCTATAGAGTATAATGTTATGGGAACTAGACCAGTGTTTGCACATGAGAAAAGGCACCACTGGTGGTAAACGTCATCACTAAAACATATACCTATCCATTTGAGCTGTGGACATACTGTGACTGTCTCTTATTATATTATATTTCCAAAGGTCAGAACCCTCACAAATGGCTAGTTGTAGATGTCTACAGCAATGTGTCAGAAACTTGGTTCAGTTATATGCCACCACCACAACCATTGCAGTGTCTAATTGCTACCTGTAGTATTTAAAATGACCACATATACCACTTAGCTACACTCCCACTTAGATCAATCTCAACTGTAGAAGGTCCACAGAAACATTTATATGCCCCCACAAGCACATGCTGGGCCCAGAAGTGTCCAACTATAGTGATGACATTAAAGCCAGTACAGAACAGTTGAATAGGCAAGCAGTAGGAGACAAACAATGCACCTAGCATATATAGACATCGGCCCATTCATGGCACATTCTCCATACAGAGCACTTCAGCAGTATAGCAATACATCCATCCTTATACACTGGCTACTATCGGCCCATCTCACCACTCTATTAAGGTCAATGTCCACACTGAGGGGACATCAGGAGCTTTTATACCAATTATTATACAATTTTAGTAAATAATTTTCAATAAAAGATTTTTGCTCAAACCATGTGGAGGCCACCTCTTTCTGGACTTTCTTTAGTCTAATTATTTGTTGTACTGTGATTAGGTTACAAAGGACCACACCTTATAGGGGTGAGATGGAGGATCTATTACTTATTAGGTAGGAGGAGCTTAACAGTTACTCTTTCTCCTCCTACCTGACCTTTTCTCATAATCTTTATCTGTTGTTCAGTTATATGTTTAAGGTCCAACCCTTTCGTGAAGCATAATTTATTCATTCCTTGCATTTCCTTTAAAAAATTAAAAGCAAATATATAGGATACAGGAAAGTAACTATTCACCTAGGATATTTATATCTAAATGTTGTGTTTGGTGTGCTGTATTTTTGTAAGTAATAGCTGAGGCACTTGTTAATGTTTTTTTAAAACGAACCACTTAATTTCAATGTGAAGTTGATGCTACTGGAACAACATCACTACAACAGAAGCTTCTCTAAAAAAAAAATGTGTGCTTGTTAATTTCCATTTCTGCAGCTGGACCAGGAAAATAACAGTGATTATTCAAAAGGGAAATAATGCTCATTTCACTGGAAGCAACTCAACGCCTTAGAAACATTAACACCCGTGTTTGCATACTTTTGTCTCTAAGATAACTGCAGGATTGTCTCCCTCTTGAACTGCAAGTTGAAGCCTGTTGTGTACTACACTGCTCAAAAAAATTAAAGTAACATTTTTAATCAGAGTATAGCTTTAAGTTAGTTAAACTTCTGGGATATTGATCTGGTCAGTTACGTAGCAGAGGGGGGTTGTTAATCAGTTTCGGCTGCTTTGGTGTTAATGAAATTAACAACAGGTGCACTAGATGGGCAACAAGGAAATGACCCCCAAAACAGGAATGCTTTTACAGGTGGAGGCCACTGACATTTTTTTCCCTACGCATCTTTTCTTACTATTTTTCACTAGTTTTGCATTTGGCTAGGGTCAGTGTCACTACAGGTAGTATGAGACGATACCTGGACTCTACAGAGGTTGCACAGGCAGTCCAACTCCTTCAGGATGGCACATCAATATGTGCCATTGCCAGAAGGTTTGCTGTGTCTTCCAGCAGTCTCAAGAGCATGGAGGAGATTTCAGGAGACAAGCAGTTACTCTAGGTGAGCTGGACAGGGCCATAGAAGGTCCATCACCCACCAGCAGGACCGATATCTGCTCCTTTGTGCATGAAGGAACAGGATGAGCACTGCCAGAGCCTTACAAAATTACCTTTAGCAGGCCACTCTTATGAATGTCTCTGACCAAACAATCAGAAACAGACTTCATTAGGGTGGCCCGAGGGCCCGACATCCTCTAGTGAGCCCTGTGCTCGCTGCCCAGCACCATAGAGCTCAATTGGAATTTGCCATTGAACATCAGAATTGGCAGGTTCACCACTAGCGCCCTGTGCTTTTCACAGATGAGAGCAGGTTCACCCTGAGCACATGTGACAGATGTGAAAGGGTCTGGAGAAGCCATGGAGAACATTATGCTGCCTGTAATATCGTTCAGCGTGACCGTTTTGGTGGTGGGTCAGTGATGGTCTGGGGAGGCATATCCATGGAGGGACGCACAGACCTCTACAGGCCTGACAATGGCACCCTGACTGCCATTAGGTATCGGGATGAAATCCTTGGACACATTGTCAGACAATATGCTGGTGCAGTGGGTCCTGGGTTCCTCCTGGTGCACGACAATGCTCGGCCTCATGTGGAAAGAGTATGCAGGCAGTTCCTGGCGGATTAAAGAATTGATATCATTGAATGGCCCCCATGCTCGCCTAACCTAAATGCAATAGAACACTTTTGGTGTATCATGTTTCGGTCCATTCGACTCCACCAGGTTGCACCTCAAACTGCCCAGGAGCTCAGTGATGCCCTTGTCCAGATCTGGGAGAAAATACCCCAGGACACCAACTGCCTTCTTATTAGGAGCATGCCCCAATGTTGACAAGCACGTGGGGGTGTCAAGGTCCTACCTTTTCCCAGAGACTGTGCGGCTTCATGTACTGGCGTCCATCTTGGGTTTCTGCAGAGCATGGTGGGAGTCTTTTATGCCTTCAGGTCTCTGAGGTCCATCCCCAAGAGGGGTGTGGCTGAGTACATATAAGCCTGTGATCCGCACATGCTCTTTGCACTTGTGTCTTGTGTCTTTGTGTTGCTACAGCTCTGTGGACACTCTCGTGACTCTTCTGGTATCTGACTCGGCTTGTGACTAGACCATTCTCTGTGTTTCCCTTTGATCTGACCTTCCGTTGCTGAACCCGGCCCGTGACCTGTGATTCTCGGTCTACTGTTCTGTACCGTTTTGTCCCGTTGTTGTCGACCCGGCCTGCCTGACTACGCTATTGTCATTCTTATTAGCTACACGCCATTGGCGGCAGCCATTACCACAGCCGGGGTGTCTGGGGGTCCGCAACCTGGTTCCTGGCTGCGTCAAGTCCATCCCCACCATCAGGGGCCCTGGTGAAGGGCAGCCTGGGACTTAGACTCCGCGCCCTGAGGGACTTCGGTCTGTCGGTGGTGGTTGTCATCAGTGCGTTACCCTGCCACTAGGCCTACCTGTCCGTTTCACAGCCCTGCCCTGACAGGGGGCCATACAAAACACCTGATAACCATTTTGATTTGCTGCAATTAAATTTTAGCAAAATGGACTAGCCTGCTGCATCATTTTTTTCACTTTGATTTTTGGGGTGTCTTTGAATTCAGTCCTCTGTAGGTTGATAATTTTCATTTCCATCAAACAATGGGGGATCCTTATGCTTCTAACACATTACCCAGTCCATATCAGTATAGATATCCAGCATGATCTTTTTCTCCATTGAGATCTGATGTGTTTTCAAAGTGTTCCATTAATTTTTTTGAGCAGTGTAGTGATAAAGCGACCATCTAGTGGATATCCCTTTGCACAAAACATTGTGAAAAATTGTTTTTGTCCAACTTTTCCATTCTCAACAGAACAGCTGACCCCTCGCTGTTTAGGCATTATCAGCTCTTCTAACATAGTCGCTCTGTGTGTGTTTATGATATATGCCACATAATATCTCCCAATGTCTTAATTATAAGGCCAGGTTCACACCTTATGTGTTATTTTATGCATTTTGTGTTTTGCAGGTACACAGTGCATGCCATTTATCATGATTTCCTATGGATCACATTCACATCTATATGTTTTTGGAAAGGGTCAGGGACTTCTTTTCTCGCAGCAGTTTGCATTTTTATTCTAGTAGACTTCAATGGAGCTGCATATGAAACGCAAGTGCTGCATTTTGTGAGTGTTTTTTACAGATTTTTTATGCATTTTTAATCTGCCAAATGCACTGCAGAAATGGATCAAATTCAAACTGCAAAGTTGAGAACCTAGCCTAAATAATCCATTGGGGTTCAAAAATCAGGCCTAGGTAATTAAAATAGAGACATAACAACAATACAGCTATTAGTCTAGGGGAAAATATTGCAATTCTGAAAACAAACCTAAAAAAATTCTAAAAAAAATATGAAATATGATCAAAATGATTTATATATACAGCCTAAGGAAGTACTGCAATGCTATATTTAAAGTGATTATTGGATGGAGTGACTTTTTTCAACCCATAAAACTCACATTTTGCTTGCTAAAACCTAATCATTGCCAATATCTCTATTTTTTTTTAAGTAGCCCCTAATTTGAGTTTGTAAAAGTACAAATCCATGGGTTCTGTGGTACAAGCACCACCTATCTTCAGGCCCACAGCAGCCTTACACAGACTGAGGCATTGAAGGGAAACTGCACAACACAGAATGGGACCTGAACGCAGTACTGCTAAAATCCCTATAAAAAGCCTTATACATTTAAAAGAGAAGTATGGGAATCTTAAAAAATCTGGTCAGGAACTTTTCAGAGCCTGAACTGACTCTTTGACATCAGCCGACAGCGAGCTTTAGCCCATTGACGGATGAAAAGAGCCACAAGAATGCTACATGTGCTCCTGTGACCCAATGGAGAAGAATAGCGA
The DNA here is from genome assembly GCF_062004578.1 of Staurois parvus. Taxonomy (NCBI): domain Eukaryota; kingdom Metazoa; phylum Chordata; class Amphibia; order Anura; family Ranidae; genus Staurois; species Staurois parvus. The sequence goes on along the minus strand of NW_028317797.1, from coordinate 6,859,892 downwards.
AAAAGCTTTGGCCATACTTCTCATTTAGGCACTGGATTTTATAAAACTGAGATTAAAGTAAATTGAGTACATTTTCTAAAAGAAGCATAGCTGCAATAAACATGTTGGCAGTTCACCGACTGACATTTCTTGTTACCTATAAAAATAATGCATTTATTTAAAACCAATGGTTGCATGAAAAATCTAATCATGTTCATATTTAGAGCAGTGAGCATTGCAATGATTAAATCTTGGAAATTGTCTACCGTAAAGACTAAATTGTCCTGCATTATGATAAATGAAAAACTCTCAGCTATTTTGAAGTGAAATTGTTTGAGAAAATTTGGAATCGATTAATTACATATTGTGAAACATATAGTGAACCAGATATTACTGGTATATACAGTCAGGTCCATAAATATTGGGACATCAACACAATTCTAACATTTTTGGCTCTATACACCACCACAATGGATTTGAAATGAAACGAACAAGATGTGCTTTACCTGCAGACTGTCAGCTTTAATTTGAGGGTATTTACATCCAAATCAGGTGAACGGTGTAGGAATTACAACAGTTTGCATATGTGCCTCCCACTTGTTAAGGGACCAAAAGTAATGGGACAGAATAATAATCATAAATCAAACTTTCACTTTTTAATACTTGGTTGCAAATCCTTTGCAGTCAATTACAGGCTGAAGTCTGGAACGCATAGACATCAGAAGACGCTGGGTTTCATCCCTGGTGATGCTCTGCCAGGCCTCTACTGCAACTGTCTTCAGTTCCTGCTTGTTCTTGGGGCATTTTCCCTTCAGTTTTGTCTTCAGCAAGTGAAATGCATGCTCAATCGGATTCAGGTCAGGTGATTGACTTGGCCATTGTATAACATTCCACTTCTTTCCCTTAAAAAACTCTTTGGTTGCTTTTGCAGTATGCTTTGGGTCATTGTCCATCTGCACTGTGAAGCGGCGTCCAATGAGTTGTGAAGCATTTGGCTGAATATGAGCAGATAATATTGCGCGAAACACTTCAGAATTCATCCTGCTGCTTTTGTCAGCAGTCACATCATCAATAAATACAAGAGAACCAGTTCCATTGGCAGCCATACATACCCACACCATGACACTACCACCACCATGCTTCACTGATGAGGTGGTATGCTTAGGATCATGAGCAGTTCCTTTCCTTCTCCATACTCTTCTCTTCCCATCACTCTGGTACAAGTTGATCTTGGTCTCATCTGTCCATAGGATGTTGTTCCAGAACTGTGAAGGCTTTTTTAGATGTCGTTTGGCAAACTCTAATCTGGCCTTCCTGTTTTTGAGGCTCACCAATGGTTTACATCTTGTGGTTAACCCTCTGTATTCACTCTGGTGAAGTCTTCTCTTGATTGTTGACTTTGACACACATACACCTACCTCCTGGAGAGTGTTCTTGATCTGGCCAACTGTTGTGAAGGGTGTTTTCTTCACCAGGGAAAGAATTCTTCGGTCATCCACCACAGTTGTCTTCCGTGGTCTTCCGGGTCTTTTGGTGTTGCTGAGCTCTCCGGTGCATTCCTTCTTTTTAAGAATGTTCCAAACAGTTGTTTTGGCCACGGCTAATGTTTTTTCTATCTCTTGAATGGGTTTGTTTTGTTTTTTCAGCCTAATGATGGCTTGCTTCACTGATAGTGACAGCTCTTTGGATCTCATCTTGAGAGTTGACAGCAACAGATTCCAAATGCAAATAGCACACTTGAAATGAACTCTGGACCTTTTATCTGCTCATTGTAATTGGGATAATGAGGGAATAACACACACCTGACCATGGAACAGCTGAGAACCCAATTGTCCCATTACTTTTGGTCCCTTAACAAGTGGGAGGCACATATGCAAACTGTTGTAATTCCTACACCGTTCACCTGATTTGGATGTAAATACCCTCAAATTAAGGCTGACAGTCTGCAGTTAAAGCACATCTTGTTCGTTTCATTTCAAATCCATTGAGGTGGTGTATAAAGCCAAAAATGTTAGAATTGTGTCCATGTCCCAATATTTATGGACCTGACTGTACCTATGGAATGGATGAATTAATGCATACTCTATAACTTAACTTTTTCCCTCCTACTTCCGTTTCTTACTCTTTGATTGGGCAAAACGTATTACTTACACATCGGTTATGAGTGATAAGTTTGTATTAGGGGAAATGTTTGACAGAATATCCATGATATGGTAATGCCTGTGAATCCTTTACATGATACCCAAAGGTTGCTTTCTATAATTACTGGGAACTTATCTTTTCTTGGATATGTTTTATATTTTGAATTAACATGGATGCTTGCTCTTCTTTGTATTTCTTTTTGAAAATGACTATTAAAAACTATTAAGAAAGAAAACACCAATGGTTGCATTGGTGTATACACTGTATATATCTCTATATACATTTCCCAATCATCCTTTGCTGAGGATAGATCTGCTCCTGAGAATACAATTCAGTTAAATAAAAAAAAAATCCTCATGCTGGAACAATAGCCTGTGATTGCATAGTTGCAGCTCGTGTACAATCACTTATTGTGCTTCTTTGATTTTTAGTCCTGGGTTTCTTGCCAAGTATCTTTTAGAAGGCAAAAAATGTTTACAGTGATGAGACACACTATGATAAGTGCACTGTACCGATTAAAGCTCAGAACATCAGTACGGTTCTAAGTTGTACTATATACCATGCTGAGATCCCCCTAGAGGCCCCTGATATACAAAGGATTCATCAGATCTAAATTCTGTGTGTAGAAATTAAGCATAAAAATAACATCTATTTCCACAGAAAAGTCAATGTTCCAAAATAAAAAGAAAAGTTAAAAAGCTTAGCATTAAAGTGGACCTAGCATTGGAGATTTTATTTTAAATGTTCAAAGCATATATGCCAAGTAATATGTAAGATTTGAAGAAATCGCTAAACAAAGAAATATGACAAAGTTACAAACAATATCAATAAATTATATCATCAATCATGCAAATATTGATCCAAAGCAAAATCCACTCCATTGCCGCCACGTACGGAAAATGGCTCACCATATTTATTTGACCCCTAAATACAGAAAGGTCAAAATGAGCTCACAGGCTATTCCATTGGGATACAAGTTGTTTGATTCTATCAGCAGTAAGCAAAGTAGAGGCTTTTAAATGTATCCTACCTTTAAAATGCTATCTCTGGTAAATATGCTAAAAAACAAAGACAAGTTTCCAACAGTGAAATACCATTTGCAGAGATTTATCAATTCAAAAACAATAAAACTCAGATAAAAACGTATAATATAGAACTAATTTCTTCCAACATACAAGGAACAGATCCGGGAGGCAGATATGGCAGCAAAAGCAGACAGCATGGAGAAAGGTGATGGCATTACCAAAGACCTATCCTACAAATTTCATCAACTGACATCATTAGGATCTGGAGTGCATATGTACAGTGGGGAAAAAAAGTATTTAGTCAGCCATCAATTGTGCAAGTTCTCCCACTTAAAAAGACGAGAGAGGCCTGTAATTGGCCTCATAGGTAGGCCTCAACCATGAGAGACAAAATGAGAAAAAAAATCCAGACAATCACATTGGCTGATTTGGAAAGAATTTATTTGCAAATTATGGTGGAAAATAAGTATTTGGTCAATATCAAAATTCATCTCAGTACTTTGTTATATATCCTTTGTTGGCAATGACAGAGGTCAAACGTTTCCTGTAAGTCTTCACAAGGTTGGCACACACTGTTGCTGTTATGTTGGCCCATTCCTCCATGCAGATCTCCTCTAGAGCAGTGATGTTTTGGGGCTGTCGCTGGGCAACACGGACTTTCAACTCCCTCCAAAGGTTTTCTATGGGGTTGAGATCTGGAGACTGGCTAGGCCACTCCAGGACCTTGAAATGCTTCTTACGAAGCCACTCCTTCGTTGCCGGGCGGTATGTTTGGGATCATTGTCATGTTGGAAGACCCAGCCACGTTTCATCTTCAATTCCCTTGCTGATGGAAGGAGGTTTGCACTCAAAATCTCACGATACATGGCCCCATTCATTCTGTCCTATACATGAATCAGTCATCCTAGTCCCTATGCGGAGAAACAGCCCCAAAACATGATGTTGCCACCCCCATGCTTCACAGTAGGTGTGGTGTTCTTTGGATGCAACTCAGCATTCTCTTTCCTCTAAACACGACGAGTTGTGTTTCTACCAAACAGTTCTATTTTGGTTTCATCTGACCATTTGACATTCTCCCAATCCTCTTCTGGATCATCCAAATGCACTCTAGCAAACTTCAGACGGGCCCGGACATGTACTGGCTTAAGCAGGGGGACACGTCTGGCACTGCAGGATCTGAGTCCATGGCGGCGTAGTGTGTTACTGGTGGTAGCCTTTGTTACGTTGGTCCCAGCTCTCTGCAGGTCATTCACTAGGTCCCCCCGTGTGGTCCTGGGATTTTTGCTCACCGTTCTTGTAATCATTTTGACCCCACGGGGTGAGATCTTGCGTGGCGCCCCAGATCGAGGGAGATTATCAGTGGTCTTGTATGTCTTCCATTTTCTAATTATTGCTCCCACAGTTGATTTGTTCACACCAAGCTGCTTGCCTATTGCAGATTCAGTCTTCCCAGCCTGGTGCAGGTCTACAATTTTGTTTCTGGTGTCCTTCGACAGCTCTTTGGTCTTCACCATAGTGGAGTTTGGAGTGTGACTGTTTGAGGTTGTGGACAGGTGTCTTTTATACTAATAACAAGTTCAAACAGGTGCCATTGATACAGGTAATGAGTGCAGGACAGAGGAGCCTCTTAAAGAAGAAGGTACAGGTCTGTGAGAGCCAGAAATCTTGCTTGTTTGTAGGTGACCAAATACTTATTTTCCACCATAATTTGCAAACAAATTCTTTCCAAATCAGCCAATGTGATTGTCTGGATTTTTTTCTCATTTTGTCTCTCATAGTTGAGGTCTACCTATGATACCAATTACAGGCCTCTCTCATCTTTTTAATTTGGAGAACTTGCACAATTGGTGGCTAACTAAATACTTTTTTGCCCCACTATATATGTATAGAGGTCAAATAATTAAAGTGAGCTGATGGCAATAGAGGGCGTGCATACGCACAAATTTTGTGGTAGATCAAGATTCTATTGCTTCATAAAGACTTGTGTTTCCACATTTTTCATGAATGATGATATAATTTATTTATTTTGTTTAAAATGTTAGCTTTTTTGCAATTGTGATTTTTTTTTACTGTTGGTTTGCTCATGCAACTATACATTGTTTTGAGGTAGTGGTTTTACATTTTTATTCACTTGCATCATTTTTGAAGGTGCAGTGTATATTCAGTGCATAGGTATTTTATTATTATTATTATTATTATACAGTATTTATAAAGCGCCAATAGTTCGCTCAGCGCTGTACATTACAAAGGGGGACAGAACATGTGACAGAACAATACCAATACAATGCAAAACATGAGGGGATCGAGGGCCCTGCTCTTTCAAGCTTACAATCTAGGAGATTTCATAACTATTAGAGAGAATACAGTACTCCCCTGATAATACCGTCACCCTTTTTTCTCCTTGGAAGGTTGATGACATGTTTGCTCAGACATTATCTGACGTGGGCATCTACTTTTTGGATTGAAATGCAGGCCCAGTGCTGGTCAATCAGGTGAATCCCAGGATCTGTCACTGTTGACTTGATAACAGAGTCCTTATGTTGCCCTAAGACATTCCATATGTCTGCCGTGATGCTAAATTCATGTGATTTTGGAGTGTTGGTGACATCATTATATACAGTAGCTGGAACTGCATGTTACAGTGCCATCAGTTTTAAAGTTGCTTAAGCACCTACCACTCAAAACAGGTCTTTTGGAATGGAGTTCACCAAGTAGGTATGGAATTCACTATGTTTTTTTCCCCAGTGACTGTGCACATGTCTCACATATCACAGATCAGCTCTGAGCTGCTGCCCCTTGCTTTGTGATTAGTTACAAATTTACAATGCACAATGTGTGAGCAATGACTGGTGGATAGACTGAGGCAGTACTTCTTTCTACATCCAAAAGACTTTATTATTATCTCAGACTGTACCTTTCAAGTCTAGGCAACAGTTATGAGACTATTATATTTTTCATTACTGTATGATGACAGAAAAGACTTGCAAAGATGCTGAAGTCTGCTTAAAGCGGAAGTTTTGGTATGACAATTTTTACAGAGTTACCTTGTCCAGCTTGAACCAATGCTAGATTGCATGTGCTATACCTGTGGGATGCCTCCATTAGCTGGAAATCATTGCATTAGGCATCGCTACTACAGTGAATTCTACAAGCTTCCGGGTCCTGTGCTGAACAGCTACCCTGCTGTATTGTGAAGACAGGAAGTCACCCACTCAGCACATACACTATTCAGGGTTGGTTCACATCAGAATGGGCATGTTCCCCACATTGCAGGATAACATGCTGCTTTTGTGATCTGCATGTGGGTGGAAATGTATTGTTAATGGAACCTAAAATGGAGATCGCAAACACGATGCGTTTGTGGGTACGAGAAAATGCATGGTACCTCAGTACCATGTGGGTTGGTGTAGTGCCTTTTTAAAAGTAGTGCAAGCTACTTTTTCCCTGGTCCGATGCATTTTGCAGCTCATTCAAATTAATGGGTAGTCAAGCACACCAACCACATGGGATCCCAGTGTGAACTGGCCCTCAGAGAACACTCAATGAATGCAAAGTGTTCCCTAATTAGATGAGGTGGACCAACGTAACTATGTAAACATATTCATACCAAGACTTTAGCTTTAAGTTGGCCTTACACTTTTAAATGTCTCTTGTTCTGCTCATGCCAATTTATGTATTACTCAAGAAATTTACTTGATCTTACTAGCCAGCAAAGCCATGGTCTTGACCTCACTTTTTTCTATTGCAGTTAAAGCAATACAGCTAAATGCAGGCTAGTCCTCTCAGGGGCTACCCAACCCTTCCCACTATCCTTCCATCCCCTTCTTTTGTTCCATATACTCTGGGTTTCTTCTATTACTCCTTTTTCTGATGGATCCCCTGTTGGGCCTCTCCTCTCTGGCCACAGACTACTGGAAAATTCACTCCTATTTACATATACCTCAAGGTTGTTGTAGCTTCACCTCAATGACCGTGTATTTTCTTGATCATTCATACACTGTGCCCAATATGTTTTCCAATGCTGTATTGATATACTGTCTTGTATGGGAAATGTTTAATAAAACATCACTATTTAAAAATTAAGGGAAAAAAATAGCAATACAGATCAGTCAAGGACCACCTCAGCCTATGACTGGAAAGCAAAGGAGCAGCAACATATCAATAAAATTATCCATCTTGTTAGCAAGATTTGTGAAAGAATGACAGCACTGCATAATAAGGACCCCAACTGTCTTACAGTGCTACCTCTCCCTCTCTTTACTACAAAGCTAGGGTAAAGTACTTAAATACATGTTTAACAAATTATTTTATAAATACATAAATGGATTAAATGTGGATCTGTCTATATTCCTGCTTTACATTGGGATTTCTCATATATGAAAAAATAATTCTAGCATGCAAAGCATAAACAATACAGATGATCCAACTACATCAGAAGACCTTTGTGACTTTGACTGGATAAAAGAGCATAACAAAATAGATAGTAAACCTGTTCCATCTGCCATAATATACTCAGCTTTTATTTTTTTTAATCTATTGGCTACTGAACATTAAGTTTACTGCATACCACAAACTACTGTTTGTGCTTCTTTGTAACCTTTATTTATAGGACTAATGAATCAAGATTGCGTTCGCTTAAAAAAAGCCCATCCCACACTTCTCAACAGCTTCTTCCAAATCTACAATAATGAAAACCCATCAGAGGTCAGTGTACGCTCTCTACTGCTGACTGGCTCTATACACTTCGAGCAATCAAAATTAATAGCCGATCCCATTGCGCCATAAAAGCAACTGTCACGGAGAAATATGATTGTAAACAAATAAGAATTTATCCTTGAATCTTTGATTTATTGTGGCTTTGGACTGGCAGGCTTGTTTAACTGTGTCGAGATATCAAGAGTGATGCTGGAGAACAGTCTTGAACGTGGGTGCTTAAATGTGTCATAGGATAGTTTTTATGCCTCCTTTTACTACACTTTTAAACTTGTTATTTCAAAGTGTCTCTGAGGAGTTTCTGATACAACTGTAAGGACGAAAGATGATATTTTTATTCAGGGCCATAATAAGACTTTACAGAGTACTTGCGGAAGCTGGTTTATGACATCCCAGTGTTACATGGATAACAATACTCCTGGAGATTGGAAGCACATGAATTTTGGTGAGCGGTTTCCGATGTGCTTTGCCTGTAGAGATGAGTCGAGACAGAGCAATATTGAAATAGCTGGCAAGTTACACAAACATTTTAATCTCTCTCCATACATGTCAGGCCTGGAGGATTAGGCCAATCAATGAGAGATAATCCTCTACCACTGAATAACTTGCACATCCACATCACAGGTGGTGCAGAACTGTAATATATGGACACTCCAATAGAGAAAAAAATGACCATTGCTCTTGAAAACTGGGACGTGGTATTCTTTGTATGTGATATTGTGACAGTATTATGACAAGGAGACACATCTGCTTTGTAAACATAACTATTTGGTGAAGATAACCTCCCATACATATTCTGTAGAGTTTGAATTTGCCAGGGAGCATCCCCTTGAGCAATTTACAGATATTCTCGTTAAGAATGTTGAGATTCTATCTGTTCAGCAATGGAAGGCACACTGATAGCAGCAAAAGCAGCACAGTGTGTTAAAGTTGACTTTGCAAGAAAAAAGACAAGAGTGTCAGATCAACAAAAAGGAAGGTATTGGTAGATTCTGATTAGCTGAATCAGCCCCTGGCTTCTATAGGTCTTGATTACAATGGCAAATGAATCGCTCTTCCATAATGCCTGACTTGCATGCTCAAGAATATAAAATATATGTAAAAATATAACAGGAAGACCCCTCTTAATGGCCACATCAGGTATGAAGATCTCAAGCATAGAACTTCAAGACCCCACCAATGGGAGGAAAGTTACAGAGTCATTGAGAGAGAATAAACTGCCTTCACTTTGAAACATTCTAGCAGTAAGGCGCGATTCACACTTTAGGATCTGGAATCTGCCCTTGATCCCAAATCACTTGGCAACTGCAGCACAATGCATGCGTTTGGGTGCCATTATCCTTCAATGGCATCCCAAATGCAATGAGATTCTGCCGCGACTGTTGTGCGGCAAAACACATTACTACAAATCACGCAAAGCTTGTCGCCCAGCAAGGAGCAAGAGCTTCTTTTTAGGCAACAAACAAGCATATGGCAGCCTATTCAAGTAAATGTGCTGCCCTATGCAACACACAGAATTGTGTAAAAATTACGATGGCAAATTTGTTTCTTGGGAACACTCATTCCTGCTATGTGATAATGTAAACGGGGCCTACAAGCTACACTTTCTCATCAGCTTTGAAGTGAAATATGTAAAAATATTTCATGTGGTACATTCTTGGGTAAAGTGTAACTCCAGTTTTGCTGAGAAAAACACCATACACTTTAGATGATTCATAGATCTAGCTAGGATTTTCAGTAAACTTTGCTGCAGATTCATAACTTTCTCTTTTCTCAATAAATATCTGTTTGTTTCACCATGTCCTTTCTCAAATGATTACTGAGCAGGTGGTGCAGACATCAGATCACATCTCAGTGTTCTAATGGGGGAAGCTGCAGTATCTACATACGTTTCGGAGACCAGACTTAGGCTAGATTTACATCATTTGTCCATGTTATGCATATTAGTGCAATTGCCATTCAATTTGAACAATGGTTTTATTAGCATGCCAACGCACCCCCATGATGTGATGCACCTGCATTGCAGTGTGCAGCAACACACAGTAATGTTTTAAGGTGTGTGGTGGTGCACTGCTTTGGAAACAAAATGTGCTGGTATGTTTCCACACCAGAGTGGACAAGAGTGAATGGGCAAACTCGTACTGTAGGTGATGCTTAAAATTTGACTTCACAGTGGAGATCAGGGTTTCTCAACTAGGGTTCATCCAGAGGTTGCTAGGGGATCCTTGACCTGGGAGCAATGTCTGCCTCTCAGATAAGCTCCCACTAACACCATTGATCTTTTTAGCTATCTGTAAGGGGGTAATGCTTCCCAATGTCAACAAGTGTGAAGACCATTCTTCCCAGTGACCATCACATTATGTATCATGAGTTGTAGATATATTAATTGTTAGCATTGATTCCCAGAGACTGGAAAGTTTTTTGTAATGAAAAGGTTGAGAAAAACTGGTATGGACTTTTGAGAAAACCAGTCAATCAAACAACCATACATTTAATTCTGTGAGTGAATCACCTCAGGTTGCCAAACTAGAAGGAAGCAACAGTGGCCAGTTTAAAAAATTACAATGGTTGCAGACTGAAACAGAGAGATATTTTTATTTACACACTGACTTTTTTATCTTTTTTTTTATTACAAAAAGTGGAGTTTTTCCCTTTACCATCCAAATACACTCCATGCTGCTTTTTTACAGCAAAAAAATACAAAAGTGATGATTATTATTATGCGAAAACATGTCCCAAAATGCAAAAGCACTAGGAAGATAAAATAAAATTTAAAAAATTTTCTTTTTTTTTGCAATCAGCCACAAATATGTATATAGGATATAGCAGATATTCCAACAAAAGAAAACACACGTGGAGATAAGACAATATCACCAGTTTTCTTATCAGCTATACAAGCACACACATATACATATGAATTGCAGTTAGATCTGCTAGCTAGAAAGGTGTCAGAATATCATCATTCTTTGCAGTGTCTCACTCTGATGAGCATCCTTGCTCACTTGTAATCAGAGAAAATATGGAAACATGAGGTTTTCACTCCTGCTGTCATTAGTTCTTTATCACATAACAAGACACTTGTTAAAACCATGAGTATACAGGGGCACAAATTCATACAAAAGTAATCCACAGTATAACACATCAAGATCATGCGACAATGGCTTCCGTCTCCAGCAGCACCTCCCAACTAACAAGTCAGCTAAGACATGTCACTTTGTGCTGTCTTAAGGATCTACAGCAATGTGCCAGGCAATTATGTTTAGACGGAGTTCATGTCAAATGAAGAGAACAGGTCAGAAGGGTGAACCTTTCTGTGTGTGTATATATATATATATATATATATATATATATATATATCTCAAGGAATGAGGCGGTGATCTCTATCTTGCAATATTTCTTTACTTCAAAATTCCATCTTGATACAAAGTTTCAAATAAGCGACTGCACAGTTTCAAGGAAAGCCTTCCTCTTCATCAAGCTACATGTGTGCATCTGTTAGTATTCATCTACTCTATATACCTCTACAGGGCGAAACTACACAAGCGTCTCCCATCAATCAAATCAATATTTGTAAACAACTATAAAGAAGAAGATATCTTACAAAAAGGGAGAAAACATTAAAGAAAATGAAAAAAACTACATACAGTAATTTTTTTTATCCACCCCCACCATATATTACACTTTAGGAACTGTCAAAAAGTCCATCACTTCACTATAAATACTGCCTGATTCAGCTTTCAAAATCTAAAAAAGAATCATATCAATAATAGAAGATAAAATGAATATATAAAATATACATTACATAATATCCCAATATTATGTTACAAAAATAAGTACAGATCATAGTTCCTATTTAAGCCAGGTGGATGCAACTAATTCAACTGATTTATCCGCAAACATTCCCTTTGTTTTAAATTTTAGAATCCTATCACCTCCGCTCCTGTCTTTGGGTATTTCCTCGAATACCATAAACCTCAAATTGGTATCCTTATGTTCAGGTTTCATAAAATGTTTAGGAAAAGGTAAGCCTGGCTGTCTTCCACAAAAGAAGCAGCGATGTTGGGATATGCGGTCCTTAATGTTTTGTGTTGTCCCTCCACCATATGTCAAGTTGCATGGGCAAATCAATATATAAATGACGTACAGTCATGGGCAAAAATATTGGCAGCCCTGCATTTCTGTCAGATAATGCACCACTTCGCTCAGAAAATTGATGCAATTACAAATGTTTAGGCTTTCTCATGTTTATAAAAAGCGAAGAAACAAAAAAGACAAAACTCACACATGCCACCCACAACCCCAAAAATGGACTGGAAAAAATGAATGGCTCTCTCAATTTAATATTTGGTAGCACACCCCTTGGAAAAAAATAACTGAAATCAATTGTTTTTTGTAACCAGGTGCTCTATGGGATTGAGATCTGGACTCAGTTCAGTACTCCAGAGCTTTGTCTGAAACCATTTCTGGGTGCTTAATGACGTGTGCTTTGGCTCATTGTCCTGCTGTATGACCCATGACCTCCGATGGAGACCCAACCTTCTGACACTGGGCCCCCTAGAATTCTTCTTCAGATTTCATAATGCCATGAACCCAGTCACGAAATCCAGTGCCTGAAGCATCAAAGCAACCCCAAAACATCAGTGAACCTCCACCATGTTTGACTGTAGGGACTGTATTCTTTTCTTTAACCTCCCTAGCAGTATGATTATGTCCATATTCCTGTGCTGAAAGCAGTACATTTTTTTGCATGGAAATATGTCGTTTTTTTATTGTAGGCCTGTAATTTTTAGGAATAACTCACTGAAATCTGTCCGAACAAGAGTCTAGTAAACATCCTGGGTATAATAAAACTTGAAACACAAAATCATAAAATTATAATATAATAAATAATCATAAAAAATAATAATATAATAATAAATTTAATTCAATAATATAATCAAACCAAAAACACTGATATTTGAAATATAGCGCCAAGTTCGTACATCACTGAGCTCAGTCGCAGAATCGTTTTCAGTGTCTGATGACGAATTTCCCCACAAATCATTATCACTCAATTCTGTAAGTGGTTCTGATTTACTATCGCTGTATTCTAGCTGGTCTAAAACCGCTTTTGACCTAAAAGGGACGCCTTTTGGACGCCATGGACTTTTCTAAGTTTCCAGGCAGAAAGAACAGTAAAAATGCAGGCAGGGCACAGGACAAAGCAGTAGGGACAGAATGTATGTGAAATGGTTTAATACAGTAATGTTTTACTATGTGATTTTAGTGTATTTTGTGAATGTCAGTTTTTAAAATTTTCAAATCTCCCGCCGGTTCCGGCCCCCCGTACATCCTGACGCTTGCAGGGACCGGAACTCGGAAGACAGATGCCGGCATCGGCTGGAGGAGATGGCCGGGGATGCTGCAGGGGACACATCGCGGGAGCGCAGGACAAGGTAAGTGCTGCAGGGAATCCCTGAGCAAAGCTGCATGGTAAGCCCAAGTGTAGCTCGGGGTTACCGCTTTTGGTACTGAAACTTTACCCCGAGCTACACTCGGGAATACCGCCAGGGAGGTTAAAGGTCTCATTGCTTTTTCTGAAAACAGCAAAATGAGGATTCCAATCTGGCTTTTTTATGTTTTTGGGTCAGCAGTGGGGTCTTCCTGGGTGTCCTAACATAGCATCCCTTTTCATTCAGATTGTGACGTATAGTGCGAGCTGACACAGTTGTACCCTGTGCCTGAAGGTCAGCTTGAATTTGTCTGGAAGTTGATCAAGGTTCTTAAGCCACCGTTCGAACAATCCTTCATTACAAACTTTGATTAAGTTTTTCTCTCGTCCACGTCCAGGGAGATTAGCTATACACCATGGGCTGTAAACTTCTTGACAAAATTTCAGGAGCATCACAAACTTGGAATGCAATTATTTCTTAAAATTTTGAGAAGGTGCCAATATTTTTGTCCAATTCATTTTTGGGGTTTTGTGTGGAATGTGTCAGATTTGGCTTTAGGTTTCTCCATTGGCTCTGCATAATATATACAGTGCTCGGCATAAATGAGTACACCCCAACAGATTTGTCAGAAAACTTTTACTTTTCTTTCAGAATCAACATTTTCTATATGACACTATACTACAAAATACTCACACAAATGCGGGCCAATGATTACAGGCAAGATTTGTTCATTTGCACACACAAAAAAGTATCCTAACAAATTCATTTAAGACCATGTTGCAAAAATTAGTTCACCCCAATGAAAGTCTTAGGAGCAAAGCTAAATTTTAGACAAAATCCTAATTAACAAGAATTCAGCTACAGGTGAGTCTGAGTGCTGGTTCACATATAATCGGATTGGATGTGGTTTGAATTGCATCCAATCTGCATGACATGTAAAATAACATTGCTTCCTATGGTGCCTGTTCACATACGTCAGTGCGGTTTGAATAAGAGTTAAGTCCGATTTCTGAGCAGTGCGGTCCGTTTCAGTTGTGGATTACAGGCTATTGACTTCTATGTGAACCATTTCTAATCTGCATCTGTGTGAACAGGATAATCCTGAGCACTAATCCTGTCCTGAACCTGATGTAAACCTGACATGAACCTGTGAACAACTACTGTATCAATTAGCTGTGAAACCGGAGTCAATCCATACCACACGTGTGAATCAGCTCTTAATATTCATTTAACAGGTGTTAAGCAGTTGATTATAAAAGGGTCAGCAAATGACCAATCAGACAGCTTCTAGCCCAAACTGCCATTGCTGCAAGGAGAGGAAAGAAAAAAAGCTCTCTCTTCTCTCCTCTCCTACCACTGACACTCTCCATGGGATGTGTGCAGGGAGGTTTCCCGCACCGCTCCTGTGTGAACTCGGTCTATGGAAAGCCTGGGTTCACACAGGAGCAGTGGGGAAACTTCATGCGATTTGGACAGGATTCACATTCCTGTTCAAATCGCACACTATTCTTCGTGATGCAATTTGCATCTATTAATGCAAATTGCACCGGAAAGGATAGGTATTCGGTATTGACGAGAACTTGACCGAAAGTATCGGTACTCGCCGAAAAAAAACGGTATTGGTGCAACCCTTATACGTATATATATATATATATATATATATACACATACAGTATATATATCTCAAAAGAGTCACCACACTCCTAAAGTTTCTTGCTTATTGCTGATATCACCAATTTCTTTTCTGGTCATTGTGGATAAGTAATTGGTTATATAAGAAAGAATGTTTTGGAGTGTAGTGACTCTTTGGAACTGTATTTGACTGGCAGATGCTTTATATAAAGTAAAATTAAACCCTGATTTCAATTAATGCTGTTAGTTTAGTTAGGTCCTATTTTGGTATACAGCCAACAGTTATGTGTAAGGGTGTGTAACCCATGTCCTGCAGGCTGCCGCTTCTTGTACAAAACGTTCCCTCATGGTACCTTTATAGCTGTTGGATATTGCCCTGAGAGGCACTGTATAGGCCAGTGTTTCTCAACCTTTTTTCAGTCAAGGCACCCTTTAAGATTATGGACAGTCCCGAGGCACCCTTTAAGATTATAGACAGTCCTGAGGCACCCTTTAAAATTATGGACAGTCTTGAGGCACCCCATTCTAAAAGGTGAAAAACTATTCTAATCATTTTATATAATGCAGCAACATCCACAGGACACTCAACATTAGAGGTGATTTATTCTTCCAAAGCAAATACATTTTCTCACACTGGTACTGAGTAGTATTCCAATGTTTCTCTTCTCCCTCAGTTTTTCTCCATCACTGAGATAATGTGACTCCAGCACTGATGGAGAGGGGTGGGGGTGGGGTCATACTAGGATGCTGTGCATGCAGCTGACATCCTCCTTATCAACTGATGATGTCATTGGTTGTCAGGATGCCGGCGGCTAGAAGGTTGTAATGGTGCACATTGAAAACCTGTGGCTTTGTGTAACTAAAAGGCAGGCTTATTCCACCTGCTGGCTTTTTTAGACATTTTGCCAAGGCACCCCTAGAGAAACCTAAAGGCACCCCAGGGTGTCTGAGCACCTTGGTTGAGAAAGGCTGGTATAGACTAACAGCAGCCACTGCTTGTGTGAAGAGTTGTGCAGCTTGCCTGCCCTCTTCCACCCTCTCCGCCATTAAGAGACTTTGCACTACTATTCGCCCACAATGACTAAATGAACCTGAGCTAGGGACTACTCACTAAATGTATCTGTCGAGGTGCAGCTGCAATCAAATTGGTGCATAGTTAACCAAGAATTTCCATCTACATTGTAACAATTGGTAAAAAAAAAAATCCCTGATCACTTCCTCAGTGTAGTACAGTGTTACTATGGTGACATTGATGAAAGAATGTTAAAAAATAGTAAAAAAGTTTCTGAAATGGAATAAAATTTTAATTTAATAATTTTAATCTTTTTTAAACATACTGTGACCAGCCATTTTCCCTGATCACTGCCATGCCAGTCATATGATAATGCTTTACTGCACTGGTGACAGTAGGCAAACAAAAAAAGTGAAGAAAAAAAACCCCTAAATTTTATTCAATTCCTTCATTTTCAAAAAAATGTGACAAAAAATTACAACTTCAAAAAACTTGCCATGACTCTTACTAAATGCCTGTCTACTCTCCATAATGGGGTCATTTGGGGGGTATTTGTACTGTCCTGGCATATTAGGGCCTCAAGAAAGGAGATAGGCCATCAGTACATCAGAACTGATCAATTTTCAAATATAACTTTCACGCAAACCAAATACTATACACTTATTGGGATTTTTTTACTATGTAGCAGAATACATTTTTGCCTAAATTTATGACGGAATTTGATTTTATTATTATTATTATACAGGATTTATATAGCGCCAACAGTTTGTTCAGCACTTTACAATATAACGGGAGACAATACAGCAACAATACAGTTCAATACATGAGGGATAGGAGAGCCCTGCTCCTTGGAGCTTACAATCTAGGAGGGAGGGGCTAGTGGTATAAAAGGTAGTAACTGTGGGGGATGGACTGGTTGGAAGAGTAGAAGATTCCATTATTAGCGAAGGGCAGGATAGGCTTCCCTGAAGAGATAGGTTTTCAGAGATTGCCTAAAAGTGAGCAGAGTAGGCGATAGTCTGATAAATTGGGGTAGAGAGTTCCAGAAGATGAGGGAAGCTCTGGAGAAGTCCTGGAGACGAGCATGGGAGGAGGAGACAAGGGAGCTAGAGAGCAGGAGGTCGTGCGAGGAGCGGAGAGTACGGTTTGGGTGGTATTTGAAGACAAGATCGGTGATGTAATTTGGGGCAGAGTTATAAATGGCTTTATATGTTATTGTTAATGTTTTGAATTTCATCCATATTTTTTATTCAAAATGTTCGTTTTTTTGTCTATATTGAAAAAAAAAAAAGCCCAGTGGTGATCAAATACCACCAAATGAAAGCTCTATTTGTGTGAAAAAAATGATAAATATTTCATTTGCGTACAGTATAGCAGGACCTTGCAACTGCCAGGTAAAGCAGTGCAGTGCTGAATAGCAATAAATGCCCTGGTTAAGAAGGGGGTAAAATCTTTCGGCGCTCAAGTGGTTAACCTTGTGATGCAGGTGACTATCCACAAATTCCAAATCTTGTGGAGATTTTTATGAATTATAGATTTTTGGAGATCAGATTTGATCAGGCAAGAGACATGTGTTTGTGTTGGAGGGTTAGGACTTTTCCAGTTGAATAGCATAATCTTCCCAGTATTAGGCGAAGCATAATGCATTCAAGTGTTAAGGATACAAAGTCATTGAGAATACCTAAGAGAAAGCCATTGGATGTTCCAGGTATTTAAACAATTTGCACAGTAAGCAAAGTCAGGATAGGACCAGAAAACAAATTGACTTCAGTGGGTTGGATGAGTGTGACTTGCCTTATAAGAAGAAGCAAAGCACAACAACCAATGTGCAGAATTGTAATGCAAGAAGTGGAGTCTGTTTCTGTAATGTACAAATATGACTGACTCCCAAACACACAAATAATTACAAACTGTAGACAGTAACACAAACACAAATTAATAAGATTATTTACAGTTGCAAGAAAAAGTATGTGAACCCCTTGGGATTACGTGGAGTTTTGCATGAATTGGGCATAAAATGTGCTCTGAACGTCATCTAAGTCACAACAATAGAAGAACACAGTCTGCTGAACAGAATACTACACAAACATTAGATGTTGCCATGGTTTAATTGCACATAACATGTAAACATTCACAGTGCAGGGAGGAAAAAGTATGTGATTCCCTAGCTTAATGACTTCTCCCAGAGCTAATTGGAGCCAGGAGTGAGCCAACCTTGACTCCAATCAGTGTGATGATATTGGATGTGTTGCTGACAGCTGTCCTGCCCTCAAAAAACACACACCTGTTTTGGGTTTACTGGTTTCAAGAAGCACTGTCTGATGTGAACCATGCCTCGCAGAAAAGAGCTCTCAGAAGACCTACGATCAAGAATTGTTGACTTGCATGAAGCTGGAAAGGGTTACAAAAGTAC
Organism: Staurois parvus; assembly: GCF_062004578.1. Taxonomy (NCBI): domain Eukaryota; kingdom Metazoa; phylum Chordata; class Amphibia; order Anura; family Ranidae; genus Staurois; species Staurois parvus. Next base: position 6,841,544 of record NW_028317797.1, on the reverse strand, counting down.
CTCCAATGTTCATGTGTCCACGGTAAGACAGACGGTCTACAAATGGAGTTGTGACTTAGATGACGTTCAGAGCACATTTTATGCCCAATTCATGCAAAACCCCACGTAATCCCAAGGGGTTCACATACTTTTTCTTGCAAACTGATGTCTTTAATACCTATAAAAACCACACTGAAAAGACAATACATTCACTTCTAAAATGCTGCAAACAAATGTGAATACTCTGACTGAAAACAAATGAACTGTGTGCCTGCATAATTATTTGTAGCCCCTTTAAATACAGCAATTATCAGATATATATTTTATTCCACAAATTTCCATACCACACTTAGTCATTTGAACTAAATCCCATTCTGAGAAAAGAAAAATCTGACAAACATCCATAATGTTGGCTCCCAAATAACTCACTGACATCTGTTTTTTCATAAAATTAAAGACTGTTACAAAATAAACACTCCATGATTTGCGAACGATAGAGAGTGTCAATTATGTAATAAATGCACAACTTTATCCTATAAAACAAAGCTCGAAGCAAGTAGCTAAACGCAACGTTGAATAAGATTATCTGCATGGTCAGTAGCCTGCCTGTCCTCCATGATCAGACTTGTGCTGACACGACCCCCCCCCTCTCACACAGCCTTTCAATGGGAAGATCGCTGTATATCCCTTTGATAACATGCATGTGCACGAAACGTGTTAGGGAGGAGCCTGCCGTACTGACATCACACTGCCGCGTCCTCACGGAGGTCCGGAGGCCATTTTTGTGAGTGTTTGCTGCCAGCTTTGTGTTCATTTACTTTGTTACCCATGTGGTTGCTTTTTTAACTCTATGCTATAATAAAACTACTACACTATTAGCACTCCTGTTGTTGTGGCTCATTTGTGCGAGCTATTCTCCCTAAGGTGGAATATATCCTTTTGCTGGCTTTCTCCATGATGGAGAGGGACCCTGAGCCATCCCTGTAATGCAGCTAGAGACAAGTGGTGGTGCTTGAAGTCTTCCCTGTAATGCCAGTGAGAAGCCAGTGGGGTTTCTTTCCTTTCTCCATACTATGATCATACGGATGGAAGTTTTCCCTACCTTTGGAACACCTGGATATATTATGATGTGCATATAATATGCGCTTCTAGTGAGTGCATTCATACAGCATTTCCTAGCATGGAGTCACTTTCACTTAGTCATCACGAAAAAAATTTGGACAGCTTTTTGCTGTTTTTTCCATTTTTTCCTGAAGTATTATATTTCATGTTGGACTGTTCACCATTGTCACTTTAATATTTATTATTATCACTTTTCTTGCTACCAAATTGCGAGACACTTATGGAATATCGTTCACGCTAGCGCTTAATTTTTTTTGCGCCTCACTTTGTATCTGTCACTATTGTCACTTTATTTATTTATGCACTAGTGCCTTGGTTTTATCATATTTATAGCGCTGCATTTCACGGTATATTATGTTTGAGGTTATAGGAGTTCATCCTTTTATGCCAGCTGCTTTATGTCCTACCGTGCGCTCGCGTGTTTTTATGAAAAGGGTTTACAT